>NC_092454.1:71491456-71746456 GCF_036169615.1 Heliangelus exortis | reverse complement strand
CAGGCTGAATAACCCCAGCTCTCTCATCCTGTCTTCATAGGAGAGTGGGTCTAACCCTTTGGTCATTTTATGGTCCTCCTCTGGACTTAATCCAATATCTCCACCTCCTTCTTAAGCTGGGGGACTAAGAAGTGGACACAGTGCTACATCTGGGGTTCCACCAGAGTAGAGTGGAGGGGACTAATAGCCTCCCTTGACCTGCTGGCTACATTTTTTTGATGCATCCCAGGACACGGTTGGTTTCTGGGCTGCAAGTGAACATTGCTGATTCATGTTGAGCTTCTCATCAACCACCACCCCCAAGTCCTTCTCCACAGGGCTGTTTTCATCCCAGTTTTTTCAGAAATATTAAGTGAATTAGTGGACACTGCCCTAACCACTGGGCAGCAACTCAGTTTTGCAAGATGTGAAGCACTTTGGCATTGACTGTACATGTAAGGATTTCAAGACACAGTCACTGGCAAGAGCTGGGTATCCCTTGGTTAAAGCAGTTGGCTTGTTTTATGACTGAAAGATATACTGGAGTGGTGTCATGCTCCTTGGCACTTTGCTGCAAACCTTGGCATAGCAAAGAGAAAAAGGAGAGGGCTTTAAAAATACATTGCTCAAATTTATAAAATCAGTGGAAAACTTAACTACACTTAAATAATGTGTGGGTGGTTGGACAACCAGAAGGTAAAGAAGGCCGAAGGCTATCAGATTTCTGGATGCTGAAAATTTTGCTGTGTGAAATTTAAAGCAGCCACTGAACAAGAGAACAGAACAGAGAAAAACTGAACAGAACAGAGAAAAACTGTGTCCAACTCCAGAGCAAACCAAGGAGTGACAAGGTAAGAAGTGAATGCTGATTTTGTGTAAAACCGATGACACAGGCAAAAGGAGTTGAGGCAACACAGGAGTGAGATGGGCTTAACCCCAGTGACACTTTCAATCTCATGCATGCAGATTTATTTGTTTGTAACCTTCTGCATAGTCAACTAGTAGATGCTGCAAGAGGAGCAGAAAAGATCTGCTGGGAAGAGGTAGAAATGGGTCATTAAGGCATCCTGCATGATCCTCCTGTGTTCAGAAACATGTCCCCTCCTCTTTACAAAACCCACTTTCTTCTCCCTGCCCTGAAGAAGGTTTTATTGGGAAACTCAGAGTCATATCTACAACCCAGGGCAGTGGCAGGAGCTCTGAAATGAAAATGAATGTATAAACACAAATTGTAAGACTGCATCATGGTCTGCCTTGCTGTGAGCTGGGGAGATGCAAAGATGCAGACACATAAGAGGAAGGCAAGGATAGGAAGCAGCTTGGCTGCAGTCCTGTGTTTCAGCACAGCTAATTACAATCATGTATTTTCCATGAGTTCAAGTATTGCAGTGGCAGGATTTCTTTGTCCCCTCATTACTTATACATAAGCAGTTGGCCAAAATAGAAGTAAATATTTTTCAAGCATGCACAGTGGTGTCACTGATTTTCTGTTCTGCGGAGGTATGTCTTTTCCTTTTGGTGAAAGTTCTAAGTAAAAAAAAAAAAAAAAAAAAAGGAAGAGTTTTAGGTATGACAGCTTTATTTGTGACAAATGAAAAATCAATAATTGGTTTCTCACATGACCAAAATGCTCCACTGCTTTTTCATCTGTTCACACAGGTCCAGCATTTTTGCACAGAAGCTGTTTAGTTTCATTTTTCTCTTTTCTGAAAGGACTGAATTCCCTCCCCAGCAAGTAACTTGCACACCTGATTTGCAAGAGGCTGTCTCAGGGCTTGGAGTGATGCAAGTGTGAAAGGGTATGTCTGGGGTGTAGATGAGCTCTTAACTGTGTCCTTTTGCAGCAAAAGAGCTGTGGTGGGAAGCACCTTAGCTGGGTGTGTTCTGAGCTCAGTGTTCATGGGACAAGGTTGGTCCCAATTAATCAGTTATTCCACCAAAAAACAGCTGCTGTTACCCTTTGTTCCACCCTGAAGTGTACAGGTTGGGCATCTCAAAGCTCTAAAATATGAAAGAACATTATTATCTTAACCCTGTGCCTACATGAGTGGCTGTTTTTATGGTTCATATTCCCTTACACTGCTGGGTTAGATGTTTTCCATCCTTATTTCCTGAAAAAAACACTTCCCTTAAGCAGGCAGGGAGCATGGTCAGTGGAAAGCTGTGAAAATGTGTTGAAATGAAATGCATCCTTGTGAAAACTTTTCCCCTCTAGGGAAGCCTTGTGAATGCTTTGCAGCACCAGGACTGAGCTGAAAGGATGAGGTAAATAGCACGTGGAACATTTAAGCCACCATAATTTAAGTTTAGGTGGACAAACCTGCCTTCAGATTATCATTTGAGACAATTCATATATTAGCAAAACAAAAGCTGGGCAGCCACGACATCAAAGCTGACACTCTGTGTTGAAGATGATGTTTCTATTCACAACCTCTGTCCCTAAGCTGGTGACAATATAAATGCCAGATTCCCCCGTGTTCAGCAGAGCTCTGTGTCAGGATAATGAGATGCAAGTCCATGTCAGTTTGATGCCACTGGTAATAATATCAGGAAGCTTTGTTCTGAGACAATTGTGACCTTTGGTAGTCAGGAAGAAACTAAACATGAGCTGAAGCAAAAAAACCCAAAAAAATATATTAGAAGGAAAAAATTCAAAACTTTTATTTTACTGCATATTTTATGCGTTGTCAGCTGACTTATTCCAACTTTTTTGGCCTTTCAGCATGTGAGACACACCTATCTGCCATCAGTCCATAAGAAGTTTCTTTTGACTTTAAAAGTTAATGCTAATTTTTGAAACCACCTCAGTGGAAGCTGGAGGTGTAGCCTTCCTCTCTCACTGCCATAGCTGCCTGTAAAAAATAAAGGCATACCAGTAAAAATATCCTTTTTTTTTTTTTTTTTTTTTTTTTTTTTAATACTGGCTCTCAAGAAGCAAAGCATGTTTTGTCACAGAAAGTCTGTGTATGTGTCCTAATGAGCTTTCAACTCACAGGATTAATAGCTAAGTTTATAAAAAAGCAAGAAACTGCTTGCACTTGTACCTCACCATGGTCAGGTACACCCAAATGATTTCTTTTGACCAGATTCTTGCATGGGGCTTGTGCTTTGTCATCTCCCAATATGCTCATTGATTTGTTCATAGTCAAGTGATCTGACATATTTCTTCCCATTTATTTCTGGATCACTGCTGGATCACTGGTTTTAGCTGTGGTGCCTTCACCTTCTCTTCCTCTTTCAGCCAAGCCAAGCATCACTCACAACAAAAGGACTAGTTCCAGCCTCATGCTGCCAATTGTCCTAGAAATGCAAGATTAGGCTTGAATTTGCTCAACAGAACAAACTTTGCTGATTCATAGACATGGAGTTCCACTTACTTTTAAAGAATGGTATAAAAGAACATGTAAAAAACCATAATCATGTAATTACTGCACCATCCACGGAGTCTAGAAATAATGTTTAAGTGATTATTACTAACTAAATAGAAGTTCATGAACACAGCAGGCTGCAGAAACTTGCAATAAAAATCCCAGCACACCTTATTTTGCAGAAGGAAGAGGTGAGGAGCAGAAGAAAGATGAAGAATCGTCAGGGCCTGCCCCATGAACCTGGAAGTTGACCTTGTATAATGGGACCTGGGAAAGGACCAATGTTTTAGTTGATATCAAATGAGCAGATTCCTGTTGCAAGAAATGTTAGAGAAACTTTTCTCAGGGGCAATGATTGACACGTGGGGCTCACACTGCTTTGGCATCAGCTGCTTGTGGGTAATTTGCCCCTGGGCTGGACATCCAAGGGACAGCCCCAAAAATGGGCCAGACCCACAAGTACAGTCGAATTGAGTTGGGTGGAAATAAAAAATGGAGACTTGTAGCTCCTGTAGTTTAATAGATTTCTGCCATCAAAGTGGTCTGGGACCCATCCTGCTGTTTGAGGAGCTTTTGGCAGCTTTTGAGTCATGCATCCCTGGGGCAGCCTGAAGCCTTGTCCTTCCTTTGTCATATTGGCTGTCATCAGGACTGCTGAGATACATTTCCTCAGGGAGGAGAACACCCTGTTTGTTTGGGCACTGCCATTTTTTTTGTCAACTAAACCACTATTTCTGCTTTCACTGAGTGCAGGATTCTCATGCTTTCATCTATCTGCAGGGAATTTTCTTCATATGAATAACAATGGCATCATTGATACGGTGATTTTCTTGGGAAGGTCTTGCAGTAGGTTTACAAGTCAGACAGAAGCTGGCAATCACTTGAGCAACAAATAATATCTTTTAATGTCCTGGAATGCCAGTGCTTGATGTTTCAGGAGTAGCTTTTATTTATCATTCCGTGTGTCACCCACCTACCCCAGATGTTAGTGATGGCTGTTTCTGGATGAAAAGCAAAAAAAAAAAAAACAAAAAGTCTGGCTATATTTTGTAGGCACTTCAAACAGATATTTTTCATTGTGAAATCTTCAGAGCCTCTCAAATAAAAACCTTTTGAAACAGAAGAGATGGTGGACCTTGTAGGCAGTCGTTGCCTCTAATCACAGCCACAATATTGTCACAGCTCTTGTGACAAGCTTCATTTTCTGGGACCTAACCTGAATCTTGCAAAGTGGCTCTCCCTGCTCTCCTGCCAGTGGTGCCAGGTGGAGTAGCATGAAAGATAGGGGGATCAGAAGGTCAGGATTTGCCTGTTCTCTGCTTCCAAATTGCACCCTGTAACACCCTGATGACCTGAGCTAGCTGCCTCAAGTGGTCTGAGGCCAAAGATGTTGAACTTTGATGGATTTTATAAAATCATGGAATGGTTTGGGTTGGAAGGGACCTTAAAGATCATCCTGTTCCAACCCCCCTGCATGGGCAGGGACACCTCCCAATATTTAGACTATTTAGGGGTTGTTCATCCTGGAGAAAAGGAGGCTCCCAGGTGACCTTAGAGCAACCTTCCAATATCTGCAGGGGCTACAAGAAAGCTGGGGGAGGGCTTTGGACGCGGGGGGGTGGGGAGAGGACAAGGGAAATGGGTTAAAACTTGGAGAGGGGAGATTGAGGTTGGAGATAAGGAAGAAATTCTTTCCTGTGAGGGTGGTGAGACCCTGGAACAGCCTGCCCAGAGAAGCTGTGGCTGCCCCATCCCTGGCAGTGTCCAAGGTCAGGTTGGATGGGGCTTGGAGCACCCTGGGCTGGTGGGAGGAGTCCCTGCCCATGCAGAGGGATTGGAACTGGATGAGCTTTAATGTCCCTTCCAACCAAAACCATGCTGTTTCTATAATTCCTTCACTTTAATAAGGACTTGCTTTACTTCATGTGATTTTGCACTAGTTTGGCTAAGGTTGGAAACACTTTGCAAAATTCACCTGTAGCCTGCCAGCATGGGGACTTATATTGTGCATTACAGCTTGGAGGTCTAATTCATATTTCTGAATTTCATAGCTAGCCACAACACAAAAAAAAAGTCAGGAAAAAACCAAACAACAAAAAAATAAGCCCATGTGAAATCAGTGCAAGCTGTAGTATTTTATGCTGTGTAAGTCCATTTGAGAGGCCATAGGGAAAAAAATTGCCCATTCAAATATTAGCATGTATAGCTTTGACACAGGGCTCTCTAAAGTGATTTTCTCAATTCTCTTTGGTGTATTTACTAACTGTACATCAAACTACTCCTGGTCTCAAGCTATGCTACAAATTTATCACATCATATGGTTCTGTGATGCTGTAGGTAAAGTACTGGCTAATGTGAATTGTTCCAAAGGAGCTCTCAAAGAGATAGGAATAACTTTCTTAAACTTTCTGATGCTTTTCTAAAATATTACAGTGACTTCCATGTATAAAATTTGCATAGTTTACGTAGCTTAGTTTACATTTTTTTTTCATTATAATGATTCAAATGCTTTGTACGGAATTTAAAATAAATTTATACATTAATTTATGAACTTGGTTGATTACCAAGTTTTGTTAGATTTAAATCTAAATAATTGTGTTCTTAGTAAGCTTATTAAAATTTAATAAATCAATTTTAAGATGGCAGTTGCATCAGTGCATGCTTTATTTAATGTAAGAGAAGGGCCAAGTTGGGGTAAATACAGAAAGTCAAGTGATGGCATCCAAATGCACATTCACTACCAAACAATTCCTTTTTTTTTTTTTCTGTCACAACTGACTATCTGACTGCCCCCATGTTAGAAGTCTTTACATTATTTGCTACAGAATAGGTCTACCCAGGGTATAAAAGTTGAATGTGCAGCTTTCTCAGATTCTTGTGCAATAATTCCTATGTAATCTCTGAAAATGTAACTGATAATACGTCAATGATTGCTATACAAAGAAGTTAAATATTACAGTTAATTTTCTCACTGAAATCCAATCCAGGGATTAACAACAATGGGGAATCTGTTTTATTTGCATTTAATTTGTACCTTCACACTATTATCTCCCATGTTTTAGTTTCAGGAAATGTGGTCTCAGGCTATTATAAACACATTTCATGCTGCAGTTGCACTGTTATTTGAGCTCTATGCTCGGAAACGACTTACAGAAAAAATAAAGCCAGCATACTTTATTTTAATTATACTAGAGCTGTGTCTAAATACAAAAAAATACTACAGTATATATTTAATATGGAGCACAGATTAACAGTTTTATGAGACATAAAATCTATCTATATCATTTTCTATTTACAGATCAGTTATATATCTTTCAACAAAACAAATGCCTATAGTGTAACAATGAATAAGGAGAGCGTCAAGCTAGCAATCACATAAGCAGTAAATAATGTCTTAATTGGCCTGGAATGTCAGAGTTTGATTTTTTGGGGACTAGGTTTTATTTATTGATCTATATGGCATATTTATCTTGCCAGTGATTTGTACAAATCTATTCTCTTTCCTCAATATCTGATCCATGTATGGTTTTATATTGCAAATCCCATCTGGGGAAATAGCCAAGTAAGAGGAGCACTGTTGCTTCTGGAAAAGCCATCCATTTAAAAGCTTTCACTGAGGCAAGGATAACTTCACAGTTTTTGCACTTTGTCTTCTGACAAAAAAAGAAAGGGGCAGAGGGAGAAGAGGGGAAATGCTGCTATTATGGAGTTGCCACCCAGTGCATGCTTCAGCAGCCCTGTACTCTTTTTACACGTTTGGCAGCAGTGAAAAAAACCAAGAAAGGATGCTGTGTACTACTAGGAAATGTCTTTTAAGTGCTTCTGACTCTGTCCTATTTGTTCATGAAGCCAGCAGACAGCAGTGGATGAGGTGGGCTTCACACATGGCCTCAAGATCTGGATTGGGTTCTTCTCGGGAGCAGATTTTTTCTGAACACTACTGTTGTATTTCAGGCCAAGGCTCACCTTGCCATGCTCTGCTGTGCAGCTGAGAACTGGCAAACTCAACCACCTTCATCCAAGGTGTCTGGCAGTGGGTTGATTCTCCCCTCTGATAAAAAGTGGGTGTCTGACGCTGAAGTCAGCACTGACAGCAGGGAGAAGGGAATCTATCAATGACTCTCTTGGTCCTTAACAAAATCCTTTGCTGCAAATATCACCCAGCAGACGTTGCTTCTCTGATTGGCTTAGGACTGCTAGAGGCTGGCCCTAAAAAAAACACTTCTGCTGTTGATGGTGGACTAAAAAGTTTACAAACAGCAGCAGCAGCAGCAGCCTTGTACTTGCCTGCCTTTTTTTTTGCGAAGGAGGTTTCCTAAACATGGGAAAGATGGTGCTCTGATAGCTGTCACCACTCTGGTATAACCTTACCTGTCTGGAAATGAGCTAATGAAAATTTTTGGTGTGTCTTTTAGAGAATACATTTGCATTTGACATAATTAGTGGTAGGCAGACCCAGCTACATCCAGGGGGAATCTCAAGACAACTGCTTTGCCGACTATTAGTGCCTAATTTCTGAATGTCAAACCCTGCACATCTTAATTTCTAGAGAATAAGCTCAATTGAACTTGCTCCCCAGTTATGCAAAAACTGCTCAGATAAAACCAAGTGGACACCAATGTAATGAATGTGGTTATTAAATTGTTTCAATTGAAAGAACCCTATTCTTACACCATCATAATGGGAACAATTTATCCCCACTGATCGGCCTGTCTCTTTTTTCTGAGCTCTCTTTGATCTTGAAGCATATTGCAGTGGTGTGTCCTATTGAAAAGCAAAACTGGGGCAATTTTAATGCTTTTGTACCTTACCAGTGCTCTATTTTTTCGCTGTTTAAAAATAGCTGTTAATTATAAGTGCAGTTTAAATGTCTCAAGTGACCCAGAAATGCAGGTTGGAATGAGACAGATTGTGTGTCTCATATAAAACAGATGTACTTTCACAGAGCAGTCTGAATTCAGCCCTCAATATGTATCTTTCTCTAAGGTTATTTCAGTCAGGTATTGAGCTTGTCTAGCACTGAGCTATAAAATCCCACACATTTTGAACAATGAAGAGAAAACTGGATCTATATTTACCTCAAGAATAAAAAGCCTCTTTTTCTGTGTGGGTGTATTTTGCTGGTAGTGGTTGATGGGATGAGGGCATTTCCCTTCGACTTCGGAGACCCAAGAGACCAGATGCCTCATTTAATCTCCACCTCTTCTGCCTCTTGATGTAATAAGCCCATGCTTTTAAAGAACATTTAGTGGTAATAAACTTTCAGAAGCTTCTCTTATTTTGACTGGATTAAGCACTGCACAAGTACTAGCCATACCTATGCAGATATGAAATTTTACATTTATCCTGTGTTTTGAGTGACTTGGAGAGAACCTTTTTTTCCTTTTTTTTTTTTTTTTTCCTTTTTTTTTCCTTTTTTTTTTTTTTCCTTTTCTTTTCTGCCTCTTCTGCCAACAATCCCTTTTAATTCCTGTCTGTGATGAGGTTCACCAAGAGAAGTCTGAGAAGTAGCACGCAAATTAAATTAAGGCATGTTAGTAATTCACTGGAGGGCCTGAACAAATCAGTTATTTATATGTCTATTTATTTATATGTTGTTAGACAGCAATTTTCAGGCATCTCCATGCAGCAGAAAGACTCTGTTTCAACTTTCAGATTAGAGTAGGCTGTCGAGTGCAATGAGTTTGATGAGCTCTCCCCTATCCCCAAAAATCAGAGACACACGTTTCAAAGCCACCATCACTTCATGAAATTGAATGGTTTAAAAGTGAAGGAAGCCAAGGGTCAATTGAGCCTGGGTTGGACATTCAGATATCACTCACTAAGAGAGACTGACACCTGTTTAGAGGATGGAGGCTGCAGGGAGAACCAATCTGCCAGTCTAGAGAACCCTACCTGCTCTACAGGTTGCAGGAAACTTAATATAGAGTGTTTTAAAACTTTCCTTCTCTGCTTGGTAATTGAGCTCCTTCTTTATGCCACCTAAGAATAAGGAAAAAATACTAGGAATAAAAAAAAAAGAAAGAAAAAGCAAAGCACTATGTTAAATCCATCAGCTCACAAAAATTTTTCCTGTAGAAACAGAATTTTGAGGTTCATACTCAGAAAATTACATAGCCAGTCTGTTCATGTGATGAATAGAGAAATAAGCTCATTTAACAGTGGGAGTAAGTGCACTATTTTATTTTTTTTCCACACTCCTGGAAATCGCTTTCAATGACAGAGACTTTTGGAATGAAATTTTACACTCTTACTCTTTTCAGTGCTTAGAAAACTCCTGAATCTCAGAGGTTGTTGAAAGAATAAATTGGTTATGATATATTGCAATTCTGTGAGGCCAACTTCCAGAGAAGCCACAGACATCAGTAGTTTTGAACATCAGTCCCCCAAAGACCACAGTGATTATTTCTGCCTTTGGGAACTTTCTAATTGTGGAAACAAAAGTACTTCCTTTAACTATTCCCACATTCACACTTTGTGCTATCACGATGGAAAACACAGATTTGATAGTAGCTGAAACAATGGCACATCTATGTTTGAAAAAAGAAAACTAGCATTTGGAAAAAAATAATCATCAGCTCTCACTGTCTTTCCACCTCTTTGGGACTATATTTTGGTACATTAAGGATTTCTCAAGACAGTGATGTCAAGAGAAAAATTTCCACTAAAGCTCCAGCCTGTAAATTTTCATGTTGTTTTTCTGGGAAGTACCAGGACTGAGCCTCAATTAAACACGTGTATGAATCAAGCACCTCTTTGACAAAGCAGTGAAAACTCAAGCTCAAACATATATTTGGAATAGAGTGCTATTAGACATAGGATAGACACACACTTTTAAAGTCCTGCAGCACTGAGATATGTAAGTTGAATTTAGGTGGAAGTATTTTTCCTGCATTCAAAATAATCCCTCCAGAACAGTTGTTCTGCTCTAAGAATTGTGCTAAGAGCAAGAAAAATTCATTGCAGTGGTGGGTTGTACCCATATTACTTCTTATGTTGAGATTTTACATTTATTTTCTCTATTGGATGGCAGTTCCTACATTACTATGCTAAAATACAAGTCTTTTGATACACAAAATAATGATTTTTTTTTTAAAACACAAAAAAGGGCAGTCATCTTAGGAAAGGCTTTAATGTTATGCTTTCCACAGAAGTAGACAAAACAGAAAAGTTGCTTCTCTGAATTGAAAGGACACCCTCATGAAAGCAGAGTGGGTCACAACATGCAGGAAGAAAATACGGAGAAACAACTCCCTAAGGAGGTAGAAGTCACAAAGACTTCTGAAATCTTGAGGAAAGGCTGTGCAGGTCATGTGGATATTAAATAAGTAGCAAAGAAGAGTAGATTGCAAGGTTAAAAAGACTGCTGCTTTAGGTCAACCTTCATGGCAACACTTCTCTGTGTCAGGTCCTAAAGTGACTTCTGTTGAACAACTGCACTGGATTTAAGGACTGGTAGCTCTATGTAGGCTTGGCAAATTTTGAACAACCGTGTGGAAATTTTGTGTTGGCAACACTAAGTAGATCAATTCTTTTCCTTTTTGAAGTCTGATAAGCAATCCTGTTTGTCTGGGAAAAACCCCACTGTACCAGGGAATTCCTTATGTTCTCTGGGAGTAGTTCTGATTTCTCTCCTTATTTCAGATATAAAACAGAACAGCTGTGTGTCCCGTTATCAAACTGTACATACATATAAATGCTTTCTACCTTCAGCTTTTGAAACTGCTGTCATGAATTGCCATGAGTGAACCTTGGATATTTTGAGACTGTTTCAGAGAGGAACACAATGATCTAAATACCTGAGATTCCTCCAGTGAAACCATTTTTCCACTCAGCATTAACGAAGCTTCTGCTGTTGTCCTTTATCTCATTTCAGATGCAAAATGATGGAAGGCCCTTGGAGCAAATCCAGAGGATTGTAGCAAGAGCAAGGTCAGGAAATCATGATCCATGAAAAATCCCTGAACCAAGGGTGTCCAGACCATAGAAATGAAGACTGCCAGGGGACATGGTCACAGTCTTGCTGTGCTGAAAAGCCTGGTGGTGCAAAAGAGCACAGAGAGGTTTGTCAGTCCCAAATGTGGAGGGTTAGAAAAATTAGTTACAGTCTTGAGCTGCAGAAAGTTGGAGTCAGGCTGGATACTGGGAAAAAGACAGATGCTGGGGGGTGGTTATGGAAAGATGCTACAGCCATAAAATGATGAGATGTTAAGCGCAGGTTAGACAGAAATTGAATAGTTCAGTTGCTCATAGTTCATTCATTAGTCTGTAAACCCTTGAAGTGCTTACAAAACCTTTGATTTATTATCTCCTAAGTACGCTTCCCATTTTCTTTCTCAGTAACCTCTAATCCCTTGCATTGCTTCCTACTGTAAGACTTCCAAATAAACTTTGTGTCATCCATGAAAACGCATTCCTCATCATGCTGCTCCTTCTCTCTTCTTCCCCTTCCCTTTTGCACCTCCCCATTGCAGTTATTCATGAAGATCTGATTGACCAAACACAATAAATTGAAAAAAATACTTTGTGAATGGTTATGAAATACTAGGTGAATGGGATTTTTTGTGGCCCTCCAGCTTCTCTGTATTTCTGTTTATGATTCTCTGATATTCAGCAGATATAAGATTTATGTTTTGTGCTTACATCTAAACTGATTGTCCTACAATTGATGGCAATGTTTCAGCTGGAGCTGAATGCATCTGAGTTTTGCAACTGTAGCTGCTTTTTGTTAGATATGCCTAACAAGACTAATATTTTGCTTTCATTTTTGCCCACAAGTTCATTGGTTTTTACAGTGATGAGGAGCTTGGAGCCAATTTCATGCTTATGTTATGGTAATCCCAAAACTGTTTCATGTAAACTGAATAAGCTATCCTTAAAGGAGGGACAAAACCAGGATCCCTTCCAGAGAGTGTCCTAATGGGGCGAGCTTTCTTCAGCTGTATCTAATTCCTCAAGTGTGCTTTGTTTGTCACACTTTTGCCTCTTACTCTCTGGTTTGATGAATTTTATTCTCCGTGATGGACCTGTTTCAAGAAGAAAGGAGGAAAATGCTCTGAATAAAGGTTTATGTGGCAGAGAGGGCATTTTTTCAGGGAGGAGGGCTGTGGATACAAGCAGAAGACAGACTACAGATGGGGTGGGCTCTCCCATCGCTGAGTTACTGCAGAGACAGGAGGCAAAATCATCTCTGCTCTTGCTGTGGTTTAGAAGGAAAGAACGAGCACACACGGCACTGGGTTTTTTTGTACTGAGCCCCCAGTTTGTGACACTGCAACTCACACTCATAGAAATTTTAGGAACTGTATCTGGAGGAAACCTCTTTCAGGAGAAACAGGGTTGGTGATTACCCATCGTGGTGCTCAGGCATCGCTGTCTCAGGCTCCTTGGAGGGAGGCCAAGTCAATGAATCTGTAACATGCTGTAATCCTGGACTGTACCGAACAACATCTGGGGTTTGATTAAAAATATATTTGGTTACATGAATACTTTCAAATTCTTCTATGCAGGGGATTTATCATAAACAGCTTAGTCCTGTTTCCCGTGGCTCGTACTTGGTGCTCCCACTCTTTGCATCCCAGGGCTGCCACCAGCACTGGAACCCCATCCTGGTGCCATCAGCCACATGTTTATCAGGTGTTGGCTGTCACCACAGAGAGAGCTGTGAGAACTGCCAAGCAGATGCTGCTTATTACCTCTTTTGCTGTATTTGCTCTTCGTGTGAGCAAAACTAAAGAAAAAAAAAAAAAACCCAAACAAAAAAACCCCCCAAAATCCCAAACCTCTCCATAAGCTGCAGAATGATTCTGTAAATTATATTCCACTCAGAATGGCCAAGCAGTTTTTACTGCCTGTGTTTTGTGCCACGCTGCCTTTTGAGACAAAATGGTGTAAAGCTAAGGATGTTTTCCCAGGTGCTAAATCCACACTAATCACTGAAAGAGTAGGGCAGAATAAATCTGAATTTCTGTGATTCCTGACCCTTTACTCCAAATCCAATAATGCACAAGGATTTAGCATGGTTGGACCTGCTGGCAACCAACTAATAGACTGACTCTGTAGTTGGTGATAAGGAAAATGATTCCACTACAATATAAGCACTTCATTACCTTCTGCCCCAAGCACACATTATACATGTTTTATAAATTTTTTAGATTGAAAAGATACACAGTCTAAAGACAGCAGCCATGTGCCTGAAGTTGTGCAGGAAAAAAAAAAAAAATCACAATACACTTCTTGATTTTTTAATGTACAGTGAAATTAAAGGGTAGATTTCTTCTGTCAAAATTTATTGCTGCCACAGTACTACAGGGGGAAACTCATTGTATATTTGGTGGGAGAAGGCACTAGTCTCAGAGGTCAGTTTAGTTAGTACCTAATTGTGGATTAATTTAGCTGATTTAACCAAGTGTGTTACTTGTGTCTTTTAGCCATAAAGTGGAGGAAAAGATATTCAAGAAAACTTTTAGTTCTGTTTCTGCAAGAGCAGAGAAGATGTAAACCTGACACAATGTATTTATTTCTATTTCTATTGCTGGCTTGGAGAGAAAAATTGGATAAATGACATAGCACTTCTGTGCCTCAGTTACTCTTCTCTAAAATTACAATAGTACAACTCCAGCATATCCTGGAAAGGGGTTTATACAGAGATCAAAATAAAAGCAAAAAAATACATATTACTTCCATAAAATCATATGTAGTTGGATAGCTGAACTCCCCACACTACAAAAGGTTTTTGCATTAATCAGATGTTGCTAATTGCAACAAAGCTTTGGTGAAAAGAGCAGGAAATTTCGGAGGATCTAATGTGAAAAGATCTATTAGATTAGAGGGAAAAAGAATTAAATCTGGATTTTTTTCTTCCTGGAGTCAAAGACAAAGGCTTCCTTGACTTCATGAAGCATAAAGATCCAGATGCAGAAGATGACCAGAAAGTACAGAAATGTAAATATGAATATACAGCATAGAGGCAGCCAACCCCTTAAGATAAAGGAGTGTCCTGACAGTGAAACTGTAATGCAGAAAACTTACAGCAAACAGAAAAATTCCTGTCCTCAAGCAAAACCTCTTACAACTCAGTGCTACACAAAGGCCAAACAAAACAGAACATAAAAGGCAGAAAAACCTTAAGAGGTAAGAATATCCACTTTATCCATTTAATAAAAAATGAAAAGGTTCAGAGTTTGGTAGAAAAGGCAAATCATCAGTTTTGAGACTTCATACAACTTTGTCTGTCTTGACACTGTTAAGGCCTGAGCAAAAAATTTCATCCACCTCCTCTTATCATGGATCCTTAAAGTCATTGGGCACTGCTCTTTTTTTTTTTTCTTTCCTTTTCACATCATTTATGTATAACACTTTCTTTCCTATTTACAGAGAGCAGGAGGTCTGGCAGATACCAGAGTTAGAAATGCAATAGTGGGTATTGCTTACTGCTTTGCTCTTTGATATGCATCACTGTTTGGTTCCTACAGGAACCTCTCATTTTTAGAGTAACTCTTAAAAGCTAGTTTGTGTTGGCATCGTGGGAACTTGGATCTTGCCTGTGGAAATGCTCAAAGTGTGTGGGACTGCCACACAGCCAGGTATTTCCCCACAACCACTGCTACATATTCTGTCATGAGGGTAATAACATCTGAATCAGACACTTGGAATACAGGAAAACAGATGTGTCCTCAAAAGCGTTGTGTTACAGTCCTTGGCATTTTCCCTGTTTAAATTGCTAAATAAAGTTTTAAAATATTTTTTTTCCTTGTAACATTTAACACAAAGAAATATTTTTCACATGCGATTTGTACAAGGAAGGGGTTCCAAAAGATTTGGTGTGGTGACACACAAAAGGGTGGTGATAATGCTTTGGAATTATATCTGTAAAAAGCTTACTGTGAAAATTTTTGAATTCTTTGTGTGGGAGGAGAAAGACAGAGTAGTTAAACTATTAGCTAAAGTGAAACTACTCAAGCACCTGAATTATACATTATTTATCTTCGCCACAAAACTGTGAAGCCCATTGCCACAGAGTCCTGTGAAGTCCAGAGGTATGGTGGAAACCAGAGGGGAATTTGACAGATTTGCTGGGTATTGACTTCATAATGGCTCTACAGGTTTGAGACATGCAGGTTTCAGAGTCACCCAGGTGATTCCAGGGGCTGGATCCATGTCCATGGTGGAGGATGCCACTCCTGACCCTGATAGACTCTTCCTGTAGGAGTCTGGCTGCTCCTGGAGAAGGAATGGCACACAGCTTGGGACAGGAAGGTCCTTCTTAACCTCTCACACCGTGCAGTTTGTAAGTCCATGGAGATTAGAATTTGACTGGGAGAAAGGTTCAAGGATGTCTGGGGGGAATGATCAAGTGGTGGAAAGTAATGACCCAGTGGGTAATTTGTAGAAGGCAGAAGCAGCAGTAGAACTGATGAGTTTCCTGCACCTCATGAGAAGAAATAGGATTGAATGGACAGAAGGAATTTTAAATAACTTACCATGCACAGATTTTGGGCAAGGTCTGGTCTTCTCTCTTTTCTCCATGGATGTCTTGCAGAATTAAACAATCTTCAAAGGAACTAAGAATCACAGAATGATTTGCATTGGAAGGAACCTTAAAGACCATTTAGTCCCAGCCCTTCTGCCAGGGACAAGAACCACCCACTAGACCAAGTTGCTCCAAACCCCATCCAGTCTGACCCTGAATGCTTCCAGGGAGCAGGCATACACATCTTCTCTGGGCAACCTCAGCCAGTGTCTCACCACTCTCACAGCAAGCAATTTCTTCCTAAGATCTCATCTCACTCTTCCCTCTTTCAGCTTGAAACCCTTCCCACTCACTCTTTCAGTCCATGCCCTTGTCCAAAGTCCCTCCCCAGCTTTCCTGGAGCCCCTTCAGGCACTGGAAGGTGCTCTAAATTCTCCCCAGAACCTTCTCCTCTCTCCTTCTCCTTCTCCTTCTCCTTCTCCTTCTCCTTCTCCTTCTTCTCCCTTCTCCTTCTCCTTCTCCTTCTCCTTACTCCCTTCTCCCTTCTCCTTCCCCCTCATCCTTTTCCCTTCTCCCTTCTCCCTTCTCCTTCTCTCTTCTCCCCTCTCCCTTCTCCTTCTCTTCTCCAGGCTGAACACCCCCAACTCTCTCAGCCTGGCTCCAGAGCAGAGCTGCTCCAGCCCTCCCAGCAGCTCCAGGGCCTCCTCTGCACTGGCTCCAACAGCTCCGTCTCCTTCTGCTGATGGGGACCCCAGAGCTGGACACAGCTTTACCCCAGGGGGGGCTCCCCAGAGGGGGACAATCCCCTCTCATGTGGAGCTTCTCATCACCCAGTGCCCCAAAGTTCTTCTCTTCAGGGATGCTCTCAATCCATTCTCCACCATGCCTGGATTTGTGCTAGGGATTGCCCCAACCCATGTGCAGTTGCCCTTGTTGAGCTTCATGAGGTTTGCACAGGTTAAAACTCTTCAGGCTATCAAGAAGAGTGGATTAAGTACACGGAGGGAAAAAAGGAGATGAAATCAGACTTTTACAGGTGAAATACGTTTAAATGATTGAAGAGACACAAACACTCTTCTTTTGCTGAAAATAAAGAGCAATGTTCTTCAAATGTGTGCATTGATTCCCAGAAAATGTGAAACAAAAGCAAGGGCAATGTTTTTCCAAGAATTGTGTACACCAGCCAGAACACTAGACCTCTGTGTAATCAGAAAATAAAGGTGGAAACAATTTCATGGAAACTGTCTTATTTTAACTAGCCCTGTGGGAAGCAGTGCTGATAATCAGGAGTTTTTGACAAGTATAAGCAAATCACTGCCCTCAATCTGTAGATTAGGTAGAGTGTTACCTTAGATCCTCCTAAATATGCTGAGGTAACTAACTGAGCATCCAAAATAACATGTTTTGACAGTGAAGGCACTGCTTAAAATGATTCTAATATCTTCAGATGGTAAATATTTTGTTTTACATAATCCTGCTTATGAACAAAACAAAAGAGAGAAAAGCCCAATAATGGGACACAGTAGGCACCCAGGGACTGATTTTGCAGCCTTGGTGAAATCAGCTTCTTCACTAGAGCCACGTGAACACATTGAAGACTGGAAGTCTTTGTCCTCAGGAAGAATTAGCAAAGTAAAGGGATATCCAGTTATAAAAGGCCCTCTGTGAAATTCTCAACCCAGAAAAAATGGCAGAAAAATATTCATGATTTTTTACGAACGACACCGGAGGTGTTTCCTAATTCAAGATTTAAACTCAGGGCCAGCATAAATATAACAGGAGCCCATAGGAACGAGCTGAAATTCTGCTGTGCAGCTGTTAGCAGTTACACCTGCCAAAGTGTGAGATGATCTGTCCAGGACAATGTTCAGGCCCAAGTCTGACCCACCTCCACAGTGAATTTCAAGGGTTCTCAGACTGTTTCTAGGGCTCGTGTGTAGAAAGGATTCCATCAAAACTCTGGGGAGAAAAAAAAAAGACACAAGGTAACCAATGTTATTTATGAGAATACAGGTAAGGAATGTCATTCTGATATGTCATTTCTCTTCTATTAATAAAATGTTTCACTGAATTACAGCCTCTGACTCTGATGTACCCTGCTCGTGTGCAGCCCATCTGGGATCAAAGCTTGGGATCAGTCCTTGTTTCTCCTTTATCTATTAAAAAGATCTATTTGTAACTCAGACTTAAACATTTTAAGATTTGATAAATGAGCCTTGCTTTATTGGTAATTAGGACATTTGAAGCTGAGTGTTTCAGTGCAAGCAGACATCTTCTGATGGTATCTGGGGACCAAATCTCCAGGAAATACTAATTAATTCAGCACCTCACTGCTTGGAGGGTAGAGCCCCCCAGCCGTAGGATGCAAGTACAGAAGGTCTTTCATAATCCCTCCTGGCCTTTATCATAGCAGAAGTTGACTCAAAATTCTAATGAACTTACCCTTCTATCGGAAAATTTGTTTACAAGCTCTTGATAGCATTCAAACTGTTTAGAAGAACTGTAAGGACATAACTAAGATAACTTCTTGCCCTCGGGCAAAGAAAGAAACTTTCCCACTGGATCTCCATTGTTACTCAACAGCAAACTGGAAGGTGAAGAGTTCCCTTTCTTTGCTGGGGAAGAAACAACTCAAATCACCCCCTGCTTTATTCTGAGCACGTAGAGGTGTGGATGGGGTGTAGTGGATGCTGCAGTGGAAGTTTAGAGGGAAGTCTACCTGGTGATAATTTATTCATGCACTCAGGTCTTCAGTTGTTGGCATCCTGAAGGTGAAGATCAAAACAGTTTAACACTGTAAGTGTAATGTTTCAGACAACTTAAAGGTGCATTTTGGGCTGTGTAAGAGCCTTGATTTATTTATTTGCTTACTTACCTGGTCACTATCAGTAAGTAATATTAAATAAATCCACGGATTTAAATCAATAGAGGAAGCAGCTAAATGCTTTCTGCAAGCTGGACATTTAAACAGAAATTCAAATCTAGAAAAGAAAACAACAGTTCATTTTTAGGAAATATGAATTCCTTTTGTCTGTTTAAATGGAAGCCAAAATAGAACTGCTTAAAACATTACAAAGCAGAGTAAACACAATTTCTTTCAAAGCCATATAATTTCAAAGCTAATATCCTTCAGCTCTATCTGTGAGGAATCCTCCACTTCAGAGCTCATTCCTGGTTTTGTCCAGAATTGTTGAACTTATTTTGTAGTGACCTGTAACTTTGTTAAGGATATGAAGGTAATTGGATAACACATTTACCATTCAATAAATTGAGAAATGTATTTTAGCAGAGTAAATGCAGCTGACTCAGCACTTTCCTTCTCAGTTTAAAAGCCTTTTCACTTTTAACAAAAAAAAAAGAAAAAAAAAGAAAAAAAAAAAAAGGGAAAAAAAAAAAATTGATTTAAAAACATGAACCAGAAAGCCTGTCACTGCAGGGGATGAGTGCTGCCAGCCCTGTCCCCACTGCCCAGGGCTGCCAGGAATGCCACCCGAGCAATGAACATGATTTACTGATCCAGACCTGCCCCCAGATTGCTGGCCAGATGAGACACATCTGGAAGCCTGCCCACTGGAAAAGACAGGAATGGGCATTATTTAATGCCAGAGATTTTTTTTTGGGAACGGGACCAAAAAACTTCTTCTGTGGGAGGAAATGAGAGAGGAAATAGCTTGTTATTCAGAAAAGGGGAAAGAGAGGGAGAAGTGAGCTGTGAAGGTGAGGATGTGGCTGGTGAGGAGGAGAAGGTTCATGCACAATATGTGGGGAGGAAAAGAGCTGCTGGAGTAGGAAATATCAATGAGCCAGCACAGATAAGGAGGAAGCAAAGCCTGTTTGGAAGGTAAACAGTTCATGATGGAAAAGAGCAGCCTTGCCAAGAATAATAATTTACAGATAATTAAGGGAAAAGGCTAGCATAAATATGAAAAAAACTACAAAACCTCAAAGCAGACTTTAAAAAAAAAACCAACATTAACCTTACGATTCAGCATATTGCCATTGACAGCAAACAGGAAGAGGAAAGACAGACATTGTGCAATTAAGTGTCAGACACCCTACTTTTTAATAAGTTTTATCAGTCAAATTTTTATGTTGACTCAGGCAGGACTCAGGGCTGGAAATTGCCACTTACCAGGAAAAGCTCCTGAATACTTACTCGTTTCAGGGACCTGCATTCAGGTATTCAGCCAAGTACTTTAAAACCCTCACATTTTTACATAAAGGTTAAAAAAAAGACAAAATAATTTAGGTATTTAGAGGAGACAAATCTTGGCCCCAGATAAGTATTCCAGGTCAATATTTAAATATTATGAGGAAGCTTACAATATTGTACCTGATCTGTAGGTGAAACTACTAGTAACCCTAGTGCCCCTTCTCAAGTACTGAAAATTGCAAAAATTGCAAGCAGGAAAAAAATAGGATTTCATCAAAACAAGTTGAAAAAGCCTGAAATGGAAAGGATGAGTGTCAGCAAGTAACCCAGAGAGCTTTGTATGTCTCTATACTCTCTACATTGTGTTAATAGCTGCTCTACAGGAGAAAAAAATAAAGGCTTCTGCTGCAGCAAGTGGCAAAAAACATGGTACTTGAACCCAATGCTGCCTCTCTGCTACTGCCCATTGGCCATCCCTGGTCCTTCTGCATCTAGAAATTCTCCCAGAAGAGCTAAATATTATCATGAATTATTTCCTTAGGATGCTAATCAGAACTGTTTTCCTTTCCAAGGGGGTAATCTTCTGTTTACTAAAGTACCAGGATAATGAGCCTCCTTATAGCATTATATCCTTTACACCCTTACATTAGCAGGAAATAATGACAGAGGCAACTTCTGTTAATATTTCAGTGTACTGAAGGGTAAAAAAAATCTTGGGTTTGTGGGGTTGAATATAGGTACATACAAACATTTTTTTTAAACACAAATTTTGACGTGGAAAAGATGCTATTGACAAATTGATCTTTCTTCCTACACTTTCACATTTCATTGTTTTTTAAAGAAATGTTTAATTCTTTTATCTTTGGAGGATGAGGATAAAGAAATTTTATGACATACATAATTTTTTGTGACATCTTAAAAAAAATAGGATGGAAGAAAATGTGAGGTGCCTTACTTAGCATGTCCCAAAACCAAATTCAACTGATAGTTTCCAATTAAAATAACACAACAAAACCACTTTTGGTGTGATGCAGAATGAAAGGTTTGGTTTCATTAACACTCATATACCTCTGGTGTATAAATGTCTGAGTTGCTCCACAGCCCTCTTGCCTGTTACTGGGATGATAACTAGAGGCCAGTAGTACAATGCCCCTTTGAACAATGTTTCACAGAAAAGACATCTGTTGTGCACACAGTCTGTCTTTCAAGGGCTCAAAGAGGTGTTACCAACATTTCACTTCCTCATACAAATCTCTAGGTTCCTTAAATTCCACATATATGCCATCATAAATAGCATAGTTTTCTTTGTGAAGACACACAGCTTGATTTGGGCATAAAAGGCATCTTGAAATTCATACATCCGGACTGGATAAGACATTTCTTCATCTGTAGGGCCTATATAAATATTGTTCTAGGGAAGATTCAGCTGAACTAGCAATTGGGAAAACTGAGTTCTCTGAAGGCAAATGTATTTCTTATTTCTTGGCTACGATACTAATAAGTGAGGTGTGAAATTCCCCTTTCATGACATGGTATTTGCAAGTAACTCAAAGCAAAATATTTGTGCTACATTTTGTTCACCTTACTCACTCCATCAGTCCTACCACCTTCAAGAGGGCTGGTGCACACAGCAAGTGGGATTTGGCTCCTTAGTCTACTTAAGCCTGCTGCAGTTTGGTTTTGCACACTGACAGACCAAGGAGCCAGAAGAATATCTTAAATTTAAATTGCATTACCTTATCCTTGATCTAGCTGCTGCTAAGGTGCAAGTCTGGGGATTCACAGTAGGGCAGTGTTGCACATCAGTTTTCACCCTGGAGAAAAAAGCTTGTTTTCTGTTACTAAAATGCAGAGACATTAAAGGAGTCCCACTTTTCAACCACCTTCAGCTTCACATCCCTGAAGACAAAACACGAGCCCCTAATTTCTGCAGGGGTAGTGGTAAAAAAGACATTATATCACACACTTAGGGATCTTGCAAATCAGAGAAGACCCTGAAATCAAATGAGAAGGGAGGGAAGTGGCAACCCCACACACAACCTGGTACTAACATAGAAATAAATGTTTTAAAGGCAATGGAGACCAGTGGCAATGCAGTTAGTCCCTTGGCCAAAAGGGACCAGGTACCACCATCAGCTCCTGACACAACCTTGTGTAGGGCAAACACAGCTCACTAAACCATCTGTCTTGTGAGGAGTGAATATTTGCTTCAGAAAGGCTACAAGCCTTCTTATCCAATAGTAATTTAAAAAAGTTTTTAACCCCTGTGGGTTTCTGCAGCATCTCGACATAAGTTGCTGAAGATTTCTTTCATTAAGGCGCTTTCCAATACTAATCTACTTAGTCAATATCTTACAGTTTCTGCATATGCATGCAGAGGGTTTGTAATTTCAGCTTTAAATTCGTATAAAATTTATTCTGACTTCCCTATCACAGTGCTCCTCTCTTTCAATTTTTCAGCAGAGTGACTGCAGTGGGTGACTACTGCTGGGGCAGGCTGTGATAAGAGCAACTGCTGCTGAGCCCTTCAGTGGCAAGCGGCTCTAAGCTGGAGCTGCACGGATGGGCCAGGGCGGCTGACTCAGGCAACACAACTTGAAACATCATTATAATAATGAATTCGTTCAGATCTTGAGTGGGCTGACAGCCCTGGATTTACAAATTCCTCCTAAAAAACACACAGGGTGGATGCTGTAACTTTAATTAGCAGCACGGCTGATCCCCTGTGCTTCCAACAGGAGTGATGCTGCTGCGTGAGGAGATGTCGCTAAACATCACCTTTGCAAGAGATGCTCTTCACAGGCTGGTGAACCTTCTTCAGGTTTCCAGGTTGGCCTTTTGTCAAGCCCACAGCATTCAGTGGTAATGGATTTTTTTTTGTTTTTGTTTTGTTTGTTTTATGAAGAGTTTCATTCAAAGGCTTTGAAGAACCTTGGCAGCACTTAAGTGAGCGCAGCTCGTGGTGGAAAATGAAAGTCAGAGCAGCAAACGGTCAGGTTGTGCCAACAGCCTGTGAGTTCGGAGTATTCAATACTCCAAGGCAATACTTTAGTTGGTTCAGTGTAATAAGAAAATAATTCTGCAGATCTAATCTGGATGCAACATTCTGAAATGCTAATGTGCCTTCAGGTCTGAAGAACTCACTAAAGAGCGATGCCGGCACTGTAGCGGCAGCGACATTACCTACATTATGATGTTCACAAACACATCCAGGGGAACAAAAAAAAAAAAAAAAAAAAAGGGAAAAAAAAACAAACCAAAAAAGAAAAGATGAACATTCTTCTTTTTAAACAGGAACAGGCTGTACTTACTTATTACAAGTCTATAGGCATATGAATAATCTTCCTCCTCTGATTCCTTATGCACTTCCGTAATCCTCATCTCCTCTGCTCCCTGAGCTGGCTGAGCTTGTGCACAGTGTGCAGAATACATACCCTGCCTCCCACCCTCACCTCCCAGATTTGCACATTGAAACTAGCCACCTAGAGTCATATTTAGGCACCCAGTTTCCAAAGTCTTCAAGCCTCTGAAAAACACTCCCGCAAGTTTGACACCAGATTGTGTGTTTGACACTTCTCAACATAGAGATAATAATTAAAAGTGCAACACGACTGGGGCAAAACCACAAACTCTTCTGGCATCAGTTGTCTGCCCTACCAACTGCATCAAGGTAAGGAGAAGTGAAAGAAAGATGACCAAAAAAAAAAAAAAAAAAAAAAATTGCTAAAAGTACCCACAATTTGAATATTCTTCAACAATTCATGTTGAACATTTCTCATCTCCTCTTAAACACTCAATACTATGATCACTGGAGGGAACCCCTGCAAAAAAAGGGGCACAAGGAGAGACAGTTTTGGGGGCCCTCACATCCCAACTGATGCTGGTACCTGTAGGAGAATGATGAACTCAGGATGCAGTGTCTATAGTAGCCCATCCCTTTTGACTTGTGGCAGGGGTGTCATCTTAAAAGTTAGCAGAAGTAATGGTGAAGAATTGGGGCTTTGCCAGAAAGCTTCCTTCTTTCTTATTATATACACACAGCCCTTGACTGGGTGACGGTCTCCCCTACATCAGAGTTTGTATTGTGCAAGCTCTTTCTTTCAGCAATTTTTAAACAGGGAGGGAAATGCAGTCTGCTTGTCAAGCACCAACTAGACACACATGAAATACACTCAGGATTCCTTACAGATTCACTGTATTTCATAAAGGATTTGGTTTTGCACACTCCACGAGGTCAAGAAGCAACATCAAAAGAGAAAAACTCCTTCTGGGATCGTGTCTTCTGCACTGAGCATTACCACACGCAGGCAAATAGTGGGTGACTCATACCTGCTGTTTCTTGACTCTGGGTTAAACTTGGAACATAAATTATGTCAATCTGTTCATGTAAATTTTCCACAAATCATGGCTGGCTTGAGTTATATGGCACACTTTATTTTCCCCAACTGCAGGTATATTTGAATTCAAGTAGGCTGTCAAGTAAATATTAAAGGGTGAAACCTATAAATGAAGAGAAACAACAGCCACCAAATGCTGATGTTATGGTCCTTTTTCATGGCCTCAGAGACAGAAGATTATCATGCAAATAAAAAAGGATATCTTGATTAAAAATA
The DNA here is from genome assembly GCF_036169615.1 of Heliangelus exortis. NCBI lineage: Eukaryota > Metazoa > Chordata > Aves > Apodiformes > Trochilidae > Heliangelus > Heliangelus exortis. Next base: position 71,721,871 of record NC_092454.1, on the reverse strand, counting down.
ACATGTGCTACCAATAAGTATCTTGAGTAGTGAATAAAAATATCTCATTTAAAGAAATTATAGTTTTAAAATAAAACATTTTTTATTAAGACACTGTCTTCTTTTCTTCCATTATTCTCTCATTATTGTTCAGGATATTACAAGTGCCAGAAGATGCAATAGAATTAAGAATAAATTAATTATTAATAAATTGTAACCCTAATTGAAGACTGTGGAATATTGAAGGTATAGAATAAGAATTGACTGGGAATAGTGGTGGAGAAGAAATTGTTAAAAAATAATTTTTTTTTCAGCCTGTTTCTTTTTTGCTTTTTGATCATAGGCTAAGTTACAGCCATCTGTCTGTTTCTGCATCTATCTAAATATGTGCCTGAATAAATTTTGGGGGGTTATGTCTAATTTACCAGGCCATAAGAAACCCACATCCTCTCTAGAAGCATTCACTCCTTAAAGCCTTAGATAAAGGGGTCAAGGTCATAGCTGAGCCAGCTTGTAGAATGGGAACTGAATCACAGTAACTTTCCTAGGCTGAGAAATGTAGGCAGGAGTTTTGCTCTGTGATTCATTTCTTTTTAAGAGTATTCAGTTCCATCTCTCATGCCTGAGAATATTTTTAAACTATCCCTTTGTTTTACATCTTCCAGAGAGCAACTTTGTGTTAGTGCTGAGAAAACAAGAACAGGTCAGGTTTAAAGGTGCTGTGGTAGGATTCAAGTGCCCTGTTCTGTATTTCAGGCAATTCAGGGAAAAATTCTCTCAACAGATTCTTGGAGGAGTGAAGGGCAGTGCAAACACAAATAAAACTCTTGTGTTTCCAAAGGAAGAATGCCTTTTAATGAGCAATGCTCACAAGCCTAGCATAAACAAGCATTTTTGAAAATTCAAGGCTGACCTAGCCTGCGCACATAAATTTTTCCTGGTAGCCAAATGGTTCCCTTTTCACACTGCAAGATATAAAATAAGGATCAACTCTCAGTTTGAAAACACTGTCATTTAACTTTAAAGGCTTCCATCACCAAAGATGAAATACCAAAGCTTTGTCTGTAGCTTAGTCAAATATATCACCTTAAATAAGGATGATAGATACTAAAATTTCACCTTTTTTTTTAAGCCTGATGGTTGGAGGCAAAATGCATGGCTGAGGTACCCAAACCTGCTTTTCTTGGAGAAAATGCTACCACTACCAAGCAGGAGCTGACATGGAGTCCTGAGTTGTTAGTGGTGGAGAAACTGCACGAGGGACAACTTAATTAGTAAGGCATTCTACTTGTATATTTTCAGGCAGACCATTGAGAATCAGTGAAGTTGGTCTTCACAGGAGGACAGGAAAAAGGAGTGGGCAAATCACCTGTTTACTCAGAGGTTTTGGGACACACAGATAAAAAACACAATTAGGCAAATTTACAGGGCATGTACTATGCATGGTTCTGTGCTGTGTAAAACTCATTCAGCTTTGTTGTCTGCAGAATCCAGAGCTTAGTGGGAGCCAAGCTCCCCAAATCTGTCCTACTTGACCATGAAAAGAGCATTTCAGTGCCAAACCCCACGAAACACAAGAAGCTCTGAGAAAAAGCACCCTATGGTGTGTTGTATTATTTTTGGTCATTTGAGAGTGAAAATTGGGCATAAGCAGACCAGTGGTTTTTAAAACTTTCAGTCCAGGGCTGTTAGAAGTACATCTTAAAAACGAAGTAAGAGAGTAATCAGCTCATCTGCAAAGCTCTTTGTTCACTGACTACTACATAATAACTTCTTCTCTTGAAAAAAATCATAGCAACTGAATGTAAGATGCTATTTTTATTTTGCGAAATGAAGCATAATTATTTAGAACATTTTCTAAAAGAGCACTTTGTAGCCTAAGAAAAATACAATGCAGTAAAAACATAATGTCCTGAGATAATCTCTCATTCGTAGTACTGCCTCTGTGTATATTCAGAATAACACTAAGCAGAAATATAAACGACTCACAATTGTGTTCCTGGGAGGTAAAAAGACTCAGGGACCTATGAAAGACCAGAAAGTACTCCAAAAAATCATCCTGTAGCTCCTGCGAGGCTTTTGGGTATGGGATGTTAGTTTGAGACTCCATTACCTTGCTTTATAACTGTTAATAGCCCACATGCCAAAAAGCCAGAGCTAGTTTAGTTTTGAAAGACATGTTCATGTATTTCTTCAGAAATTATTAGTACTTTTATATGCCAAATTGGAGAGAATTCCAGATCATGTGGCATTTGTTTCATAGGTTCAACCTCTGCATGAGTTCACTGCTTATATTTACAGTCTGTGTTTCACAGTGTATGCTGTTGCTTCAACATTTTATTTAGCAAAATAGGAATAGAGGAACAAATAAAGGCACCAAATGTGAAGTATAGCCAGAAGGCTTTGACAGAAATAACAGCAGGGCTACTTCATCTTTACAGCATTTGATTCAGTGACATTGCAACTGACAAGGTTTCTGCTTTGAGCATTTAATTCTGTAATTTAAAGTACAATTCAATACAACATAAACAGGAGGAATGTCCAATTCAGGCACAAACATGAATCCAAAAGTTCAAAGTGACAGAGACACTATTGTGCTTGATTGTATTTTCAATTTGAGTATTTTACATGCAAACTTGCTACCTCCATGTAAAAAATAGTGGTAGTCAGGCACTGATGTATTTTGCAGATGTCTGAAGCATAACTAATACTCAATAATACAATTGCTTATTGACAGAACATGATAAATAGAACTTTAAATTCGTGACTGCTTCATATATTACACTGAATTTCAGAAATAACATAACATTAAAATTCCAAAGTCATTCACAAATAATAGAAAAATCTATTTGAATGAGGAATCTTTGTCCAGAGCATTATGACATCCAGTTTCATACATTGGGTTATAATCTTACAGAAGGAAATATTAAATTAGATAAAACAGACTTGTATGAAAGCAAGAGGTCAAAATTTCTGATTGACTCTTGGAATAAAGAAAGAACTATGACCTCCTCATTGTTATCTGTGTTTCTCTTCAGGGATACAATGTTTTGTCACATTAGCTTCTGATTAGTTACACATACAGTGAAAAATTATTAGTCTCAAACAACACTGTAGTCCCCACCTCCTTGCAGAAGACAATATTATTATTATTATCACATGTGGCTTCACTTAGCAACTCCGATAGTGTAGAACCTGATACTATAAAAAACAAAATGCCTGGACAGTCTTGAAAGGTTTGCCTGCAGCATGTTATGAATAAAGAGACAGAGATGATTGGAAATAACAAGGCAACAGCTTAACTCCACAGTAATAGCAGTGGCAATCATGAGGGAGGAGAGCAGGGCAATATTTATAGCCTGTTGTGCCCTGTGGTTTCTTCAGTGAGATCTAATTGCCCTGTCTTACCAGGTCTATAGCAATATCATTTTAAATAATTGGATTTACTCCTGGTTGAAGCTGGTACAGGATAAAAGTAAAATTCAGGTGGTACAGGGGCTATTTAGGGGAGATCTAACTGACCTACCAGAAGCATCAATTTCACTCCTGATCAGGATGTCCTGACTGTCTGAATCTGTAGTGTCTAAATAACAGAATATCTGGACATTGCAGGTGCCTGAGCTATGGTAAATAAATTCATTTTCCAGAGGTGAATTTGATATATCCATTGGCTACACCAACTCTGTGTCAGCTGCTCTGCGGGCATTTATTTGTAATTAAATTCCTTCACCTTTCTGATACAGGAAGTAGATATAGTCATATTAAATTGATCCTAAAAAAATTATTCAGAATTATATAGCAACTTGGGAAAAAAATCTTACTGGGAAGTATGAAAATTGTTGTGGCTGTTTACCTTAGACAGGAGAGGCAGGAGAAGAGACACTGTGCAAATATGCAATTCATCAGTGCTCTGGACCAGGCAGATCCATGCATTTCCACTTTCCATCTCACCAGAACAGTGTGAAGGGGCATCTATTAAAACAAAAAGTTGGAAAATTAAAGAATGATAACTTTAAAAAAAAATAAATCTTTCACAGAAGATATACAAAAACTGTGGAATTCCTTATCTCAGAGGCTCTTGGAGGACAAGAAAGTAATAGGATTTGAAAAGGATTAGACTTTTATATGCATATCTGGAAGAGTCAGGGGTATAATTAAAGACACCAAATATTTCAGAAGGGTTATTAAGCCTTACATTCAAGCCTTACACCAGCCTCTAATAATACAGGAATTTCTACATGGGCTCTCACAGGCAGACACGGACTGGCTCTGCTGCAACTGGACATGGAAGAGCTTCACCTGCTGCAGCCCAATTAGAGCACCATGGACTCAAGCAAGGGAGATTGAGCAGAGCTGTCAGCTTGCAAAAAACTATAAAAAAAACCCTAGAGACCTGAGTGTGGTCCTGAGACCCTGGGTCTGCACTGCTGTAGTACCAGAGATCTTCCTGAGTAATGTTCTTCCCCTCTGCATCTTTCCAACAAGTCATCCCTGTGACATTTGATTTCAGCACCTGTGCAAGGTGAGTGTAAAAACAGAGCTACCCCACACTTTTTATAAACACACACAGCACATGAGGTCTGGAACTCTTGTCTTACCATATTTTTTTCTCTCTGGGCTTTAGCATTTATTTAATAATTTGTTAATGCCTCTCCTGTATTTTACAGAAATAGTAAAACTGCTGCTAAAGCAAACACTACCTCTTCATCTTACATTTCTCAAAGCCAAATTAATATTTAGTTGCTTCTATAGTTTATTCTCAGAGGGCTTTTCCAGAGCTACGGTACATTCCATAAAAGTTTTTTTTTCTGTCTCCCAACTGCTACAGCTATTTGGAAAGAGGAATTATATTCACACAGACATGAAAAAAAAAATTATGGCTTCTTTTCTAGGTTTGATAGTATGACTTTTGGTATTCTTTCCAGCTGGTGGAGGGGTTGAACCCCATTTTGTTTCCTTGTAGGTGGCAGAGAATGATTATTTGTTTGCACCATCTGCCTCTCATCACTGGGACTCATCACAAGAAGAAAACTTATTGTGTTATCTGTGCTGTAGTTGTTGGCTGAGGATAGTGGACCTGACCTAAAAAAAATGGTCATTCAGAAGGTAGCTCTAGAGTCTGCACAAGTGGACTGACTAAAACTAGGAGTGTTTCACCATGCTCTCAGGCAAGCCCAGTTCTCTATGGCACCTGGAACATGGTTCTTGATTATATTTTCTAAAGCAAAGGCAAAATTTGGAACCTTTTCTTGTCGGGTAATTTTTGTGAAAATCCTTTAGGGTTTTGCATTGTCCTGGTCACTCTGCAGGACAACCCAACCAACTCTGTGCTGCACAGTGTTGCAAAACCTGTACTCAGCTCTGGTGAGGCCACAGCTTGAGTCCTGTGTCCAGTTCTGGGCCCCTCAGCTCAGGAAGGAGATTGAGGTGCTGGAGCAGGTCCAGAGAAGAGCAAGGAGGCTGTGAAGGGATCCAGCACAAGTCCTGTGAGGAAGGGCTGAGGGAGCTGGGGGTGTTGAGGCTGGAGAAGAGGAGGCTCAGGGGAGACCTCATCACTCTCTCCAACTCCCTGAAAGGAGGTTGGAGCCAGGGGGGGGTTGGGCTCTTTTCCCAGGCAACTCTCAGCAAGACAAGAGGGCACAAGAGGTCTCAAGTTGTGCCAGGGGAGGTTTAGGTTGGACATTAGAAAGAATTTCTTTAGGTAGAGGGTGATCAGACATTGGAATGGGCTGCCCAGGGAAGGGGTGGATTCTCCATCCCTGGAGATATTTCAAAAGAGCCTGGATGTGGCACTCAGTGCCATGGGCTGGGAACTGCAGTGGGAGTGGATCAAGGGTTGGACTTGATGAGCTCTGAGGTCCCTTCCAACCCAGCCAATTCTATGATTCTACGATTCTATTAAAAAATGTGACCAAATCCCCATGCCAGTTATCAATGATGTACTCAAGGATAGGGATATTACCCTGATCTTAGGTGTGCTGCAGGATGACAGTGGCACATGGCATTGAGCTGCTGCATGATCCTTTAGTCCCTGCCAGAATAGTTTTGTACTGCAGGGTTGTGTGACTTCATTCCATCACTGGAAACATAACACATGCTTGATGAAGAGAGTGCTATTTAAGACTTGTGCAATAGCTATGCATTGAGATAGATAAGGGTTGTAATACAGATGTCTTAATATACAAAGTGTATCATAAAACATAAAACCTCCTTCAACAAAACCTATGTCAGGACAAAATAAACCACAAGCTGTACTAGTGAATTAATGTGATATATTGATTTTCTTTTTTGAGTTTACACTGCATTCAGATAAGGCTTCCAGCTTTAACCTGGCAATGGTAGGATAGCCCCAAGAAGGTAATATTAGAGTGTTGCTTGGATTCAGTTCTTGGAACTGCAGCAACTTCTGTGATTAATCTGGGGCAAGCCTCTTCACTTTTCTGTGTTTCATTTCCCCATCTTCAAGGTAGGAGTAGCAATACCATCTTCCCAATGATACTGTATAAATGACTATATGACCATGTGTCATTTGAATATTGCAGTACATGGGAGCAAACCAGCTGCTGGAGAAATTTTCACTCAAATCTAGAGTAGCTGTTTGGACATGGTGGGAAATCAGCCAACAAAGTCTGAAAACCTCCACAAAGCAGCATCCCAGAAAATCAGGCTTTCTTTAGTGCTGTTTTTGGAGATTATGGCATGCAGAAGATGACAAGGGGCTTTTCCCCTGCAACCAAGCTAATATATAAATTCAATTCATAGAATCATAGAACTGGCTGGGTTGGAAGGGACCTCAGAGATCATCAAGTCCAACCCTTGATCCACTCCCGCTGCAGTTCCCAGCCCATGGCACTGAGTGCCACATCCAGGCTCTTTTTAAGTATCTCCAGGGATGGAGAATCCACCACTTCCCTGGGCAGCCCATTCCAATGTCTGATCACCCTCTCCAGAAAGAAATTCTTTCTAATTCAAGAGAAGGCCAGAACTCCACCAGTATAAAGCTGGGTAAACTTGAATGGCTGATAGCTCTTCCACGTCTCCTTGGATCAGCCATCACTGTCACCAAAGATTAACTTTAACTGCTTTGTTCCATTTTTTTTTTTTTTTTTTTTCTCTTCCTAAAGCATGGGCACATTTGGCACAGCTGTTTAGGCAGTACCTCAGGTGTAGATGGAATTAAACACTTTGCTTGTAGTTGGGGGTTACTGAAGGAGCATATTGACAAGGAAGGTCCTCAGTGCCAGGCCAGACTTATCCATGCACAGGGCAACAAATTTAGACAGATTAGAATCACATGATGTATTATTACATCAGCCTTTGTTGAATGTAACATAACAATAGGAAATTAGGTTTAATTTCAGACTTCATGTGGGACTCTGCATCTTGGTAAAGACCAAGAGGAATCTAGAAGACAGTGGGAGAGGTGCATATCACATATACAGACATCCCACCTGGAAATACTTTAATGGGCTTCACCCTGCATACACCACAGAACAAAACTTTATGGTGAAGCAGGTAACTCCCATCTATCCACTGATTTCATGTGAGTATTTGACTACCATGGTCCCACAGCAAGTGGGAAAACTTTGTTAATTTTCAGTAGCACCTTGGTTTTGCCTGCCTGTGCTTTTACTGGTTGTTGTGGGGGCTAACTGCATGCCCATGCAGGTTAGGTGCTTACAGAGCAGTAAATACCAGCTGGAAGAGCTGTGGGCAGGGAATTCATCATTGACAACATCTCCTGTTGTCAGGGAAAGAGCCCTTCATGCCAATGACCTCTTGTGGGGGGATCTTGGCTTCTCTTTCTCCACCCATGCAGCCTCCATCAAAATTAAGAGGAGGAACATTCATAGAGCAATGGGCAATCCTTTGGTGGATGGGGAGGGTCATCCAGATTACAAATGGAAAAAGAAGAGTGACAGAAAACCCAGAAAATCCTCAGCTAGCTGAAGGAATAAATCCCTTTTCTCCCTTTCAGGGTACTCATTGCTTTTCACAGGTTGGTGTTTTTTTCCTTATACTGATGCTGAATGCTGATAAGACCATCCTTGGTGCAGGCTCTGGAGCTCACTCCCAGGCTCTCCCTTGTACCAGATTATAGCAAATTGCCTGATCTATACACACCTCTGGCCAAACGCCACCTGAATAATGCCTTTATAAATCCCAAATAAGACCACTTATGTTGGCAAATATGGCACAGGATTTGCAGGGGGATACTGCAACACTGCAACAAGCTGTTAGCAACTTTAGCACCATATCTACAAATAAACTTGCTTTCTGTTGGTACCTGTGTATCTGTTGCCCTCTATAGCACCAGTGGTAAGTAACAGAAAGATTCCTATATATGCATTTAATTAGCATTCAATTAATCAGATCTTTCATACTATAGCTTTAGCTACCTTAATTTAAGTCTGTTGTCAGACAAAATTTTTCTATGAAGTTGCTGCACAGCAATCATGAAAAATATTTTCCTGAGTCATAATATTCACTTTGTTTTTGTAGTAAATACAAGCAAGAATTGCAGTCCTTGTGCTGCCCTGAAGTTTTAAGCAAGTCTGTAGTGGGAAAATCTGCAAGAGCCTGGTGTCTTAATGGGACTGGCAGATGAGCATTCCTCCATCTGCCTGGGACACAGGCACTGCCCTCCCAAGGTCCAGGAAAACTCTGCAGCAACTGTGGATGAATCATGTGTTCAATTTAAGCAGAGACACCATTTTTCAAATGCAAAAGGATTTGGTATGTCCTGATTTTTTTTTTATACTGATCAAAACTTCACCGGCTTCTGTCAGAGTAAGGCAGGGGATCTGAACAAAAGAAACCCACATAAAAGTAAATCTAGCAGAGAGAATACATAAAATAAATGGCGTGTTAGCTGAGCACAGTCCTCCAAAATGGATTAAGGGATCAGGTCACCCAGTGCCTCAGGACAGATTCTCAAATATGAAATACCCTGGTGTTCACTGTCAGTGAATGTCCTGATGGAGGCTTCTCTAAAAAATGGGAACCCTAACTGATCATCCCCTCTGGAAATGTACATAAAAGTCACAGGAACAGTTTAAAAAATAATAATAGAAGAATAGGTTATTTACAAGTCAGTCTTTGACCAAAGGCCAAATCTCCATCTACTGATGTGGAGTGGCAGTTCTTAAAACCTTAGGCTAACATGTTGCTGTATTCCCAAGCTTTAAATAATTTTCCTTTGAAACAGGGAGTTTAAAACCCTCAGTAAAGTATGCACGCACAACCTTCACACTGAAATCCAAATCTGAACTGCTTGCTCCACAAAGCATTTTGTATTACACACCTGGGGCATAACACACATGAAAGACTCTGTATGATTCACCTCACCACCACCACCCCCCCCCTCACATAACCTTGTATTTTTTTTTAATCTTTTCACTTAGCGAGAACAGAAAGATCATTTGTAAAGATTACAGGGAAAAAATACAGAATCTAGAAAATGGCATTTTTTTGCTTTAGGAGTAAACAGGATGTGGTTAAATCTGATTGTTTATCTCAAACTTTATACCAGCTTTGCCGTGGGCTTGTTCACAGATCTTCTCTCCTGCCATCGGGACGAGCCAAAGAGCCTCCATTTGCATGAGCATATGTCCCAGTAACAGGTCCTAGGGGTTCCCCTTGCAAACAGTGTCCCAGAAAATACTGTAAATGGGACTAAGCAGCAAAAAAAATTACTAAAGCAGACTGTGACAGGTAAGATATTAAGCAGACAAATGAAGAATAGGATGGGCGGTTTTCCATACAGAGTGCTGATACCCTTTTCCAACTTGGAGTTAATGCTCATTCATCCTAAGAAAGCCCTGTTGATGTGCAATTCATTTTGAATAGACATGTACAATTTATTCTGATTTGTTCTTTACATTCAGTAGCAATTATTTTTGGCAACCAGTAGCTTGCTAATGCATAGGTGTCTCCAAACCCAGCAACTATTAAGGAAACAGAAGAATTTTGATTTTCAGCCAATGGAAAACACCCAAATAAATCCCATTTTTCATTAGAAGAATAAGTTATCACCTATTTAAAAGGTAAGTGCATGCTCTAGGTCATTCTTCATCCACACTTCAACTGTAAACAGGCATTTTACCCAGCCTACAGCTCTGCTGTGATCAGACCACAAAGCTGACAACAGAAGGGATGGTTATTGTCCTGCTGCTGCTGCATGCAGTGATGTTGAGCTGCCCTGTATTCAACAAACTTCAAGGCTGCTTGTTCAGTTGCCTTGCACAATAATGGCAAATAAATAAAGTTAAGACCTGGTATCACCATGCTGCCTCTAACTGTTTCTAGTTCTTGAAGCCACTTGCAGGGCCTCAGCCCAGCACGATGCACTATGGTGCATACTGGTGAGACAAACTCTGAGGGGTGGGTGGGTATAAGAAATTCAGGGTGCTGTTGATCTCAGCCCAGGTTATTTTTCCCTTTGCATCCTTTGCTGGAGGGTTAGAAGCTGTCCCACTCCTGGCAGCACCAGCTTTGGGAATATTCTCTGTGCCTGGTAACATTTTACAAAGCACAAAGGTGGTAGAGACAAAAAAAAAAAAAAAAAAAGTCAGGAATGGACCTTTATATCCATTGGCATTCCCTGCCAATGGGCTGCAAATTAGTTTAAAAATCAGAGCCACAAGTGAAAAGATCTAAACCAGTGACAGCCTGCAACTAAGTGGAATTCAGCAAGGCTCAGGGGTGGGAATGAGATAGCTGTAAACCACCTTTGCTCCTCTCTTAATTTAGTGCTGATCTTGTTTCAGTTTAAATTGAAGAATCCTGATGGCTGCTCTGAGTTATAGGAGTTGCCAGTGTTCTCAGGAGGTTTTCTTCTTTCTGCTGTTTGCGAAGTGAAAGTCACGCAAGGAAAGTATCTTGTGTCAATCACAGCCTGGGATTCCTTTGATGCTGGCATTTACTTAAACTTTTGATACTGTTTTAATATTTCACAGCTAACTTGTGACAAGGGCAATAACAAACTAAAGCAAATAAACCAGTTGGCTTTAGATGTACCTTATCCATCCCAGTCCTTCCACACATCCCTTAATGATCTTGCCACCAAGCTGTCAAAGACATGATTAAAAAAAGGTGGCTGCTAAAAGTCCTAATGTTGATGAATTTGATCCCGAGCACTTTGTTCCTACTCAGCACAAATGCTAAGCAATTAATTCTTAACTGTGACTTATGACACTGTCAATTAAAGCAAGGTCTGGCACAAGAATTTTGAAAAAGAAATAAAAAAAAAAAAAAATACATTGTTTTGTGGTGTGTCAACACCTTGCTCTGGGTTTTTTTTTTTTTGATACAATAAAAATAGGAAATATATAACTGAGATGGATGATGAAGGGAAAGAACAGACTTGAAGCGTAAGGAGGCAGTTGGTCAGCACACTTTTCTGGTGACTTTGTGTTATTTTTTTTCAGATAACACAGAGCCTGCCCACTCAGTGCCCTGCAGCACTTAGACTGTTAATTTGATCATCACTGGTGCGTGCAGATGAAGTACAGCTTTCCCTTTGGTGGTTCAAGCCTGTGCCTCTTCTCAGTAGTGAAATCACTTTGTTAACCAGTTCCATGATTATGCTCCAGATAAAAAAAAAAAAAAAAAAAAAGAAATAAAATCCTGCAAGCATTCACCTAAATCTGGCCTTCTTTTTTTTTTTTTTTTTTAATTTTTTTTAATTGTCTCCAGGAAGATCTCTACACTTCTTTGGTTCTAAGCAGCTTTAAGAGGCAGTGATTTCTGCATGGTTTACAAATGTGGTGTGAAGGTGAAGGATGCTCTGAGGAGCATGCAGGTCCTATATGGCATTGATTTGATGCTGCAGCTTGAGCAGCTGCACACCAGCATCTCCTCTAGCCAGACATCAGTCCTGATTTCCAGACTCCCAACGTTCTTTTTCTCCTGTTGTCTGATTTGGTTGTATCACAGAAAATACTGTTTTTTAATTATTTCACAATTAGGAGTGTTCACAGAGGCAAGGTTGTGTGGGAATCACTTCCTTGTTTGTGTGGTTGTTTTCTTTTAGAGATGAAAACAAAACAAACAAGCAAAAAAGCCCTTAATTTATTCTCACCAAATTCTTGTGAAAGGCACTAAGAGAATCAGTCTTCAGGAACTTCTGTTCATGTCTCTTAAAGAAATAATCATACTTTACACTTAGATAGCACCCTGCATGTGAGGAAGTCAAAAAAGGCGAAGAAGAGCAAATCCCCAAGATTTTGACAGAAGAAACCAGAAAAATTCTCATGGGACTCAGGGGGTTGCTGAGAAGGGATAGAAAATAAAAAGAGTGAGAAGATATTTTTTCAGGTTCTGCATCTTAGCGAAAATAGAAGTTCTCTGGGGGACTTCTCTGAAACTTGTCACAAAACTGCGATCCAGCCAGCCTAGGCTAATGACAGTCATCAATGAAACTTGATTTTCTTTCAACTGTCAGGTTGAAGAAATAGCTAAAAGCAAGAGTGGAAGATATATTCTTTTTTATTTTCACATTTTTGGGTTACTATTACCTGATGATGATCATTTTGCAGAAGATGCTCAATTGATGCTGTAACAGAGTTTGCAAGGGCAACCAATCTGTCATGATTATGGTAGTTTCAGGCAAATCTATGAGGTTGCACAAAGAAATAATAATAATTTTTAGGATTTCTGCCTACATGGAAAGTTCTTTAATTATAGGAAACTCATGGCTTCTTGGAAGTTCTAGTTCTGTTTTGACCCCATTACAAATGCAACTTCTGCGTTGACATAAAATAGCATAAGAAAATATTTTCACTTTCCTAACATTTCTCAGTATAATTTCAGACCCTAGTTCATACAGCAGAAAACAACTCAAACAATAGGCTTAGGAAAATTGCTGCTGTCTTATTTGAAAACATTTCAGAGTCTGCATACTCTAAGAAGAATTTTTTAAGTTTAAGATTGTTATCACAAGTATAATAAATTTCATTTCCTCAATTAACCATCACTTAAAAAAATTTAACATTCCTAAAACTGTTTTATTTTAACATCACTCATTTTTAACAGATGTCACAATTCAGAAAGGTTCCATAAATAAGTACACTGAACAATTTTTAGGCTGAACATTATTTTGAACCACCTGGTTGCAAAATAATATTTACGTACAAATGTACATTTAATTTAAAAATATTATCCTACAGCCACATTTCGAAGAGTTAAATTAACACCGTAAGTTTTGCTTATCAGACATTTTTAAATTTTGAAGTTGAAAGAAAATGATAAATTATTTCAGCTATTCTATAACTTGTTGTTTATAATACAAACCATAAGGTTCCTTGGAAAGCATCAAACAGGCTGCACCTGCAAAATGCAGATGTACTGCCTGATTCTTCCAAGGCTGGCAGTGATGGGAATTGGGATTTGCCTCTGGATGATAGAGAGCTAAAGGCAAGATGTGAAAGCAGACTCTGGGTTTGGGTTCTGAGCCTTGCAAAGTGAGAAATTTTGTGCTTGGGACATCTGCATCCGTCGCCTGTTGTCTCTGAGGTGACTTTGATCCTATGAACCCAAGGTGGAATAAAGTCATAAAGTCACTCAGTCACTCCAGTGCATCTTATTTTTTTTTTTTTTTTTTTTTTTTTGGTTGTTTGTACATAAAAGTGAGTGAGACCTGAGCTGGAGCCCTCCAGGACATTGCCACATCAGGCACGTGCTCCTTCATCTCAACAGAATCTGAACAAATGGACACTATTCCTTTACTGCCTTTTTCTGGTTTTGATATTTTAGCTAAGTGTCCCTCTTAATTCTTTTTTTTTTTTTTTTTTTTTTTCTTCTCCTGGTGCCAAGCTCAGACATCAATAACAATAAATTATCAGACAGTCAAGGGAACTGGCTTTCTGCCCTGCTGAAGTGCCTAACCTCCTTCTCACCACTTCTTCTGGGCTTCTGTGGCCTCTGGAGCTGTGATCTGTCATGGGACGATGGAAAGGCTGACATGATTTTAGGTTTTCTCCACAACTTGCTTGGAGAGTATCAAGCAAGTTTTCACACATGCTGCATCTCGCTGGCTGGTGTAAGAAATAAGTGGTCATTTGCCCCGTCATGTTTGTTGCCTTTTCCAGTTCCTTTGCTCCTGGGTCTTTCCTTTTGATGGGCACAGGTTCTCAGCCTGCTTTTTACGCTTGTTTTTTGTTTCTTTCTGTGTGTAACCTCACTGCAAGGAACACACAGCTTTGTCCCTGGTGTCATTCATGCTGGTGCACAGGTCACCAGAGGGCCAAGGAATTCAGATCTCAACATGCCCCTTGTGTTGATCCATCACCAGTTTACTGCCTGATTCCAGTGTGTCTGTGTCAGGAAGTTCTCCTCAGCTCCTGCCAACCTGAGCATCTCAGGGTTGTGATGTGCACTGTCCTCTTCCCAGCTGAATCTCAGCTGGTGAGAATGCATGGTTGATGCTTCAATACATAAAACAAAGTTGTGGCACCTATGCAGTCCTAAGGCACAGGAAAAAACAGTACAAAAGAGAGAAGTTTTGTTGTTCTGCTGCTTTTGTTACTGCTGCTTCTGATGTCTGGAGATCCACGACCTCAACCACCTCAGAATTTCACCCAGCTTTCCAGACTTCTGCAATAAGACACCATTTGCATGAAGATGAAGCTGAGAGACCAACAAAAATTATTTTGCTGGGGTGTTTTTTAGTTCATCTAAATACAAAATGGGAAACAGCCAAGCAATAGTGTGTTGGAGCCTCTGACTTAGGGGGTGACCAAAGAGACCCAAGTGTCCTTTTTCTGTCCAGATAAGTTTAAAACACAGCCAGTGAGCACAACACTGAGCTTCCAAAACCAACGAGGAGTTTTAAGGGCATTCAGCTGGTTCTATGATTGAAAGCAGTCTCACCAAATTTGATAATGACAAGAAAAACACCAGAAGGGAGAGCCATCTTATGAGACCTGAACAGGCTGGAAGCCAGGTGAGCCAGAACAGTGCATTTAACAAAGACAAGTGCAAGATCCTGCAAGTGGAAGCAAATAGCCAAAGATCCCAGTACAGGGTGGCTGGGGAGCAGCCTTGCTGAGAAGAACCTGGGCATCTTGGTAGACAACAAGATGGACAAGATTCACCAGTGCATCTCTGAATCAACAAAGTCTGGGCTCCTAAGCAATATCCTTCAGGGACATTGCTATCAGATAGAGGTATGACCGTGTTGCTCTATTCAGCACTTGTCAGGCCACACCTGGAGTACTGTGTCTAGGTGTGATCCCCATAATTCAAGAAAGAGATGGACAAAATGGAAGGGGACCAAAGGATGTCCAGAAAGATCATCAAAGGGTTTGACCACCTACCCTAGGAAGTGAGGCTGAAGGGGCTGACTATTTTCACCCCACAGAGCAGAGGCTCAGGGGAGACATCATCACATTATTTCAGTACCTAAAGTGCAGCTACAAAGAAGAATCAAGCTCTCTCTTCATAAGGAGCCACATGAAGAAGACAAGGGGCAATGAGCTCAATTTGCACCAGAAGAGGCTTCATCTCAATATAGGAAAGAAATTTGTTACAGTGAGAACAGTCAGTCACTGGGACAGCCTCTTCAGGGATGTGGCAGAGTCCCCGTTGCTGGTGGTTTTGAAGGTATGATTGGACAGGATGCTGGATAATCCCATTTTTGAGATTAATCTCATCATGGCTCCCTTTGCCATAGAAGATTTGATTCTTGATCTTCAGAGTTCTTTCATCCCGGGCTGTCCTATGATTCTATGACTCAACACCCCTTTGTGGAGGGCAGGTACCCCAACTCTGAGCACACTCCCCTCACCCCTGTGAGCACCAGGCAGGTGCTTCCTGATGTTTTTCCAACCCCATGAATTGGTGGAACAGTGCTAGGTCTCCTCATCTTTTGCTGTGGTTTCTGTATTTCATTTCTTCAGTCAGAAGTATTTCAAAACTTTGTTTCAGAGCTGAAGTGTTGCAACATGGTTGTTTAATCCAACACTTAAATGTCATTCCTGGAACCTGTTTCATAAGGCTTGGTGTTTCTGGGAGTATTAGGTGGCACAAAGAAGTTGTATGAGGGATTCAGACAAGCAACAAATAGTGAGAATTGCAGAAGAACTTCAGACACGTGCATTCCAAGGGCACCAGGAAAAACATTTTTCAATGTTATCCAGAAAATATTTGCCCTAAGTTTTCCTGGGGTCCATAAAGCTATGTTGCCTGAGGTCTTCTGACAAGTGGTGATTCCAGATGGACCAAAATCACACCTTCTCATCTCATTCCCCAGGACATAGGAAGATATTTGGTGTTGATATCTTGGCTCCCAGAGGATAGGAGGGCAGGTCTCCATTTTCTGAAGCTGACATTTTTATTACAAACCCTAAGCCTACCCAACTTGCAAACCAAAAATCACACAGAGGTCCTTTCTTCCTCAGTTGCAGTCAACCTTTTAGGGCATGTTTAAAACAGCTTTGCTTTTTTCTCCTGCCACAGACATAAGTGGTAGCAGATACATCCTGCAAGAGCTGAACCCCTTCTACCCTCCGTGCACATACGTGCATGAAATCTGAAATAAATGCTGCCTACCAGAAAGGGTCACCCAAAATAAAACATTTCCCAGGCATCAGAGTAAAGAGAAGAAAAAACACTAGATCCCCTTCTAAAGCTTTTCTGCAAATGAGACAAAGCATCTCTGCAAATAAATATCCAGTGAACCCAAAGATGAAATAACATTTTTTAGGTGACCTGAATGGAAGAAAAAGAGTAGATCAGTTAAAATTGATTAAAAAAAAAAGAAAAAAAAAAAAAAAGAAAGAAATCTTTCAAGGAGGTTCTTCCATTCAACCTGAATGGAAGAAAAAGAGATCACTTAAAATTGATTAAAAAAAAATAAAGAATACTTTCTTTCAAAAGGCTTTCAAAAGCCAACTGGATCCCTGACAAAGAGAACTGAATTAGTTAAAAAGGAATAGTTTGATTAAAAATAAAATTATGGTACCCCAAGATTATCTGTTTCTCAGATTTCTATTGTACACTTTCCATGTATTCTTCCCCTTATACTTCATCAGATAATTTTTAAGATTTTAAAGAAATTACTTTCTTTATATTTTAAGAAATTTCTTTGAGCTAAAAAGTGCCATTCCTGTATTTTTTCATGGCCCATTTCCTCATATTTCTGTCATAGCTTTTTAATGCAACCGTCTGCAGTTAGAGCAGAGAGAGACAGTGGAGCTATTTCCTCCTTTGGAAACACACAAGATCCTCTCTCATTTTTAGAACTTTTTTTTTTTTTTTTTTTTTTTTTTTTTTTTTTTTTTTGCTTTAAAACAAAGTTTCTGTGTGATTTCAGGTCAGCAGCTCTGAGCGTCTGGATAACAACTTCACCAACATGACCTGTAAAAGTTATACATTTAACAAGAAAAAGTATTTATTGTATTTTATTTTATTTTTAGAGCATATATCACTAATAACATCTACTGTTTATCGTAATGTGTCTTGCTAAGAACTGAAAGCTGCGTGGCTGATAATTCCTAAACACTATTCTACAGTTTACAAGCTGTTTTTATCCACACTGGGAAACCAGTCAGGAGTTATAAGCAGGTCCATGATTCCAGCCCTTTCTGCCTGCTGGTTTGTACTGATGATGATGTGAACATACCCCGGCAGAGAATCAAATGTTTTGTTTTTCTTCTCCTTGGGGTGACCATTGTTTCCAGCTGGTTCTATACAGAATGACTCATTAATTAAACCCGGAATCTTTGCAAATGGCCTGTTGCAAGGCTGTGGTTTCTTCTTGCTTGTTCTGCTCCTGCAAACAATATTTTGGGGGATTTCAGGCTGGCATTATTTTTATGATTTCACATTTTCTTCGCTCTTCCTTCTGCCGCAAGTATTCCTCTAAGAGACAGAAAGTGAAAGGCTCGGTTAAGAAAAACACAGCCACCTCCAAAGTGCTAAAACTGCAATAAACCCATCATCTCTAACAACAGTGGAGCATGAAAAGATAAAAAACAGCCTGCCAAGAATGTAGTAACCACCCATTCACTTTTAAATGCTCTCCACACTTCAATGCACAGACCTAATTACTTTTCTGCATTCCCAAATCCACTTTGCAGCGCTGCAATCAGAAACCTGGTGTTAAAATATTTTAGATTCTAAGGATCAAGACTAATTATAGGCCTAAGCTGCACCTTTTGGTTTCCTTACGAACCAGCCTCCCCCCACCTCCTCCCCCCCTCCCCTTTTCCCCTAGCCTCTAAACCCCCTTCCCTTCTTTTGGGATGCTTTAAAGCACGCTCCACTAGAAGAAAGGCTGTCCAGTCTCAGTTGGGGGTGAAGTAAAGAGAGAATAAAACAAAAAGCAACTCAGTCCAATTCAGTAAGCTTCAATGAAGCTGGTATATTTAATGTGAGCCCAGGGTTAGCCTACAGAATTGTGGCAGAATGCAATATTCTCAACAAAAAAAGATGTGTTTAAAGTTGGGCAAGGCCCCATAAGGCTGTTGTTGGTGTTTAAGCAGTACACCGAGGTATTTAGCTCTGAGGGTTTCTAAACATTCCAGCTGAGAATAAAACCACAGCTTTACAGTAGCTTCTTAAAGGTTTGGGGGGCTGGGAATGTTCCCTCCCCCTTGCATTGAAAAGTCAATAAACAGTAGGAAAGATCATGTCATAACAAAGATGAAGCCACCTATTACAGGGTGTAGTGATGGCTAATGGCGCTATCAGAAGGACTAATCCCATATATTAAATGCTGTAATTGTTATAATAATATCATCGTTATTAGAACACCCAGGAGTGAGGCATTTTTGATTTTGTGCAGCATGAAACTGATGCTGACCATCCACCCTTCCCACAGCGGGCACTTGCTAAAATATGGAAATATCAGATAATGACGTCAACGGCGCGGGCAGCAGCCTGCATCCCAAGTGCATTTTCTGATATATCTGTCTTACTTTCCATGGCATTTAACGAGCTGCTTTAGGCCATTTTGTCATCAGGTGGGCTCCTGAAGAGTTTTCATTCATGCTAAAAAATCATCTGCAAAAGGTGGTGCTAGTGCTTTACCTCTGCAAACAGCTTTTAGTTCCACTTGTTTAATAACAGTAATAATAATAATACTAAAAGTAACATACTTGCTGCTCATTCCCATACAAGTGGTAATCCCCCTTCAAGGGTCCTAATGAGAAAAAAAACCCAAACACAATATTTAGTTCTCTGAAGTCCCCCTTTCTTCCCTTTACACACATTCCAATAGGCTTGGATTATTACGAATCCCGTAGTTACGGGCACATAAATGTTTTAAATCCTGGTCCAGTTTAGGGTAATCAAAATGAAATAGTCATCTGCAGCTGCTGTTATGAGGGGAAGGGTTAAAACAACAAGGCGGTCTGTGGGGTAATAGTTCACATGAAGATTTAAGAAAAATAATAAGGGAGTTAGCAGAGAGCATGCACATTGGCTCGCAACTACCAATTAACCCTCCTTGTTAGATAGGTAATTTATTCCACTCAGCGGCATCAAATATCAGACAAAAAGGTGGCCAAAACAGTAATTATCTTCATGGAATTCAAAGGCTTGAAAGGCATATTTCCTAAGAAATAAAAACAGAGTTCTTTTCATAGTATATGCCTCATCTAAAGACTGTAATAAGAGCCAGGCCCTAGCTGTGACCCTTTACACTTTAAGGTGAAAAAGTAGGTTAAAGAAAGTAATGGCAATAATCATGGGGCTTTTCTACATAAAACAGTCTCTGAGTGGAGGTCAAAGATCAAACACTTGGGGCACTACCTGCGTCACACAAAGATCTCTTCCACAATAGGAATGAAGAGCAAGACTGGCAGCAAAGAGCAATAAGACTAATCAATTCTAAAATTATTAGAAAAAGAAAAAAGTGTGAAAAAAAAAAAAAAAAAAAGCCACGTGGATTTTGTAAAGTCTGGATGAGATTAAAAAGAAGTGGGCCCATTCTTCCCTTAATTTTTCTGAAAAATAAGTCTGAGGATTTCTTGCACTTCACAGAGAGCTTCTGTCAGGAATGAATGCTAAATATTTCCATTTCATCTTCATCCCCACCAACCAGCTACATTCTTTTGCACTGTCTGAAGCAGGCTTTACATTCTTTTTTGTACTAGTCTGGACACTTCTACAGGAACAGAAGATGTCTGTCTCTCAGGATTATATTCCAGTTTTTCATTGGTGTTAAGACTGTGGATGATTTTTACACCATAACAAGTAAGATCTCCACTTGGACCTTGAGTAAATTGCAGCACCAGATTTCACACGAAGTATCACCAAGTGAAACACAGTTCTCCTCCCATCACCCTGACTGCTGGAGTGTTCAATGGCTGTGTAAGAACTCTCTGAATACCCTGGGGAACATTTTGACAAGTATTTAATAATTTTTTTTTATTATTTATTTATTTATTTATTAACTTGAGAAGGTAAAGTCAAGCATCCGGTGGCCTGGCTGAATTATTCTTGATTTTACAACCAGATTTCTGTTTATTTTATTTATAACCAAGCCTTATAAGCTACACTTAGACATATAAATACCATCCCATCGACCTTAACAGGCTTTCCTCCTTTCTTAGGGCTGGGCAGAAATCAAGATTTTGCTGGAATAGAAACAAACAGCAACACCCTGTGCTAGCAGAGAAGAAACTGCAAGGCAAGAACACACAAAGAGGTTACCTGCCCATCTAATTTTTTTTTTTTTTAATTTAATTTTTTTTTTTTTTTTTTTTTTTACCTCTTTAGTCTTCCTTGAGTTTCATTAGTCTGGGTTATCTTCACATTCTCCCTGACAAATCTTTCCTTACAATTAAACCAGAAATGGGAGATGTTTATCTGCTTGACAAGCAGGCTGGTGGAGCTCCACTCCACCCTGAAGTTTTCCCATGAGGTATGAAGCTGATGTGTAAGGAAATACCCAGAACAGGGTGCTCAGGTATAGAGAATTAGCTACCAGCATGCAGCTGTGTGTTTCTGCTAGAAAGGTTACTGCAGGCATCACCTTTAAGATATATGACATCATACAAATAACATTTAGAATTAACTGACCAGGCTTTAGCCAACAGCTGGCTAAGTTGTCTTGGTGACTTCTGAACAGAGAGAAGAACAGAAAATTAATAAAGTAAAAATTAACCATTCTTGCATAATGGTATAAGCTTTTTATTTATGGGAAACTTACAAAATATATAACATAAAACTAATGCTGCCTAGTCTAGGTAGGATGCAGCAGAATAAAAGGTGGATACTGCATGAGTATATTGCTCATGGTCATTATGACAAAAGACTTCTCTCATTCATTGCTGTTACTATGGAATAGTCAAAAACTCCTTGGATGTCTGAACGTTTTATATCATATAATCTAATAATTCACTATAGCATCAGGTCACAGAAGGCTTATACATCTATCTGACACATTCAGCTATCTATTAGATATATGCTAACCCTTATGCCCATACTGCACAGAGCATATTCTGTAAAAACTGAAGGAAAATATGACTTGACTTTATTTTTTCTAAGGGGTCAGAGAGGTCACAGGGGTGAAAGACAGAAACATAAGTGAATTGTTCATCTAATATTTATTATGTTGAGTGCATACAGATTCTGTGAGCATTTTCTGTTTGCTGAGCTGCCTCCCCAAGATTTTAAGATTGGCCAAAGGGTCTGAGACACAAAAAAATGCATTCTTTTATTCTGCAGTATTGCTTCTTGGAAGCTTGCTGTCTGAATTTTCTTCCCATACAGGTCTTAGAGAATACTTGAGTCTATGTCACTGCAGATATATCCCTAATTATTAAGTTACCTTTAATGTGTTTAAGTCAAATATTTGCATTCATTGTCAGATGTCAGAATCCACTTCCTTGTGATGTAGTCCCAATTAGCAATTACTGTCTGATGACTCCTCAGAAAAAAAAAAGAAACCTTAATGGCCACTGTGCTAGAAGGTATGATAATGGCTACATTGGCCTATTGTTTGAGATCTTGCCCAACCAGCAGAAGGTCACTGAGCCTCAGACCATTGATGTGATCTGACTGAGCATGAAGTTAAAATTCACAGCTCTCACAATGAGCTGTGATGTTTTGGGTTGCAATGTTTGCAATTAGCCACAATGTGACCTTCATGTTTCATCCCTTAAAAGCAGAGTTACATTATTGATTATTATTCCCAGCATTGCTGTAGTTTATTAGTTTTGTCAGATTTATTTTATATTCAGTTATTTGCCACATGAGGATTATGTGGCAAGCCATAGAGTATGTGCCACGCTTTTTTTTTATTTTATTTTATTTTTTTTTTATTACAGCAGATGTTCCTAAAATAGATGTAAGCATCTCTGCAAAAAGCAGACCCTCTGTGCCAAATTCCAGCTTGTGCTAATGTGGGAACCCAGTAGGATGACAGAAAGAGTATAAAGAACCTTTATCCATTGCTGCTGGAATGACACTTTCTGAATTTTGAAAATGCATGGCAGATTGCAGTGAGCTGCAAAGAGAACAGGGACAGACAGGGACAAATCTTGGGTTTGTCCCTCTCTCTGCCATGATGCACTCCACAGCAAAATTGACACCACTTGTTAATGCAGTGAATTCTCTTTCTGACCATGGCATAGAAATATTTTGCCAAAATTCAACCAATATACAGTATAGAGAATTTTTGTCTATTATACATAGATTTCAACAAGTAGCCGTATTTTTTCCCTGAACAGAATAATTTGGGATGAAGTACCTAATTCTGTGACCTCACATCTTCTTCTACTATATTTCACCCCATTATTCCCTCTGGAGGCTGCAAAGTCATGCAAATCTTTCAAAGTAATAATCTATTGTTCTGCATTGAAGGTGCAACTAATGTAACTGGTATCACCTCATGCCAATTTTTTTTTCTTAGAGTTTAATGGGAGTTCTAAGTATATTTGTTCCTAAGAAAGAATCTTGAGAAACTTCAGTAACCACTTCCCTCCGGAACAATAATTCAGTTTAAATTAGTTTAGCCTTTGAGTTCCACAGACAACTGTGCTTCTTCCATCAGCCCCAGCTTCTCAAGCTCCACAAATGATATTTACAAACCATATTATCAAATAATTTGTTGAAGCCTAGCTAGGTGGGATTCATCTCATTTCTTTTGTCCAAGCAGAGCTCTTCCAAATGATCTGTCTGCTTGGCGAGATATCCCTTTGGTTATTCATGTTGCACTTAAGCCTGTCTTTCATGTGATATCAAAATAAAAATAGGTCATTTTAAGGCTACTTGTGGAAGTGGAACTGTAGGGCTGAGCAGGCATAACCCAAACTGCTAGTTGGAGTAGTAGGACTGGTAAGTGGGCTTTGCTTTGTCCATTTCTAATTACAGGGATGTAAAAATTAGTTAGACCTTCCAGGGAGCTTTTAGAGATGAAGTCACAGCCATGACCCTGAATCTATATAGGGGGAGACATAATTTGTTTGTTCCCCATGTCCAGGAACACAATTTTTTCTAGCACTACATGCATCCAGGCTCTGAAAAAACCGAAAAACTATCAACTGAAAAAACAGTTGCAGTTGCTCCCTGTTTTCCAGATTGTGTTACGTGTACCAGATCTCTGGCAAGATTTCAACATATTCTGGGAAATGGTGTTATTTCCCTCAGTAATGTGAAAGCACTGTCCAATAGGGCATATTTCTATTTTTAGGAGAAGCAGTCACAGAACACTTAGGGAATTTAGACCAGCCCTGTAATTTCCAGCTGAAGAATCCAAGCATCCCAAAACAAGACACCCACTGTCACTAAATCAAGGTGTGCTACAGGAAGCTCAGACAACTACAACAGCAGGCAAAAACCCCTGCCCACCACCCATGCTCAGTACTTTCATGAGAATAAGAACTCATGCTGGAGAAGTTTGGTTTGACAAAGCTCCCATCAGGCATAGGAAGCTGCAAAGTGTTTTACAATTCCAATGGAACTGTAAAAAAAAAGGAAAGAGCAGAGAAGACGAGAGCAAGATGCTCTACTGGCTAAATGGGAGACCAGTGGTTTTAGAGAGACTTAAGCCAGACTTGGGTCAGAAGAAGTTTTATGAAATTAGCCATTTCTGCAATTTAATGGTTTTTAAATAAGAAAACTAGAGCTGGAGAAGCAATGAGAGCCCTGTGGCCACGTGTGTCTGCATGTGGGCTCTCTCCCTAGCAGCCAAGAGTGAACTTTCTTCAGAAGGAGACTGTTCCCACTAGGGCTCTCCCAAGTTTCACATGCAACATTACAAATCTCAGCAACTGAAGGATAGAGATTCTGCTGATGAGGCTTGTGAGTTAATGAGGTAATCAGCCATGTGTTGTGTGACAAATCAGCTCAGGTTGGAAGGCAGCAATGATATGACCCCATTTGGCAACACAGGACGGCAGAGAGATTAGATTCCACCTGCTGTCACTTAAGCTTTTTGCATCACTTTGCTTGTTTTTGCCAGGATATCCTCAAGCTCACACCAATAAAAAGATGAATGTGTTTTCTAAACTGGACTGTAGCATTTTATAACAAGCGTATGAAAGATGTAGTCCAAGTTCTTCAGTTATTGCTGAAGACTGAAGTGCTTTTCATTATTGGCTGTTAATTATTCGTGTTGAAGTGCACTTCCCAAATCTTTCTCTGGGTTGTGATATTTTTTTTTTGCCTTTGCAGTGATAAGTTCCAGGCAGATGCCCAGGGACACACTTATTTCACTTTTCCTTCTTGTTTCTCTTCATCTCATTCCAGGCTCTTTCTTCACACCTGTGTTTAGTCCAGAAGCACGTGAATAAATAACCTTCCAAGCAGGAATGTGTTTCTGCAGATCTTTTCTAGAGGGGTTGGAACTCTTCATATTGATGACAGCCTCTTCAGTGCCTGTGATCTGGATGCACAGCTTCAGTGCTTCTAAACACAAGCAACCCCCCTTGCAAATGTCTTTCCAGTGCAACCTCTTTGAGAGGAAACTTTCGAACTGCATTCAGGCAAATAATGAAATTCACTTTCTTTATATCACTTAGACACTATTGTATATTGGATTTGATACTCATTGCAGTTGCTCAGCAGCTCTGGAAAGAAAAAAGCAACAGGTAAATTATGGAGCATTGACTTATTTGAATTATAGAAGCTCCAAAGAGTTGCTCATAGATAATTTGTGGAGCCAGGTGTAAAATAACAGTCATAATGAAATCTTAAGTACAATGGGCTATTGTGTTGTACACAACACAGGCAGCAGATTGAAAAAACCTCCTCTGGTATGTAATGCTCTGTAAAAGTTACTACATCTGGACCCTGGTGGGTATTGGCTTTGAGAGCTGAGGACAAGTTTCTGCAAAGTGCCATTACTTGTAGTTCTGTGCCACTTAAATAATTTTTAGAATCTGTGTTGTCAAGTTGTTCTAGTGATTTGCTGGAGGGAAAAAATAAAACTCTTCCCAAGCCCATGCCAGAACTCCAGTTCTCCTTGGAGTACCATGGAGCCAGGAGATGGTTAGGAAACAGCAATATTTCCTGAAGCAGGCCTGTGTGTCTAGACAGAAAGAAAAAAAAAAACACCGTCACATCCCACACTATTTTCTGATTGCAAAACACATGGAGTCCTCTATTTTGCTGCCTACACTGCCAGCCACATCAGGCTGCAGCACCATGCAGCCTCAGTGGAGCTCAGGGATCCCATGCCACCATGAGGATGCTCAAAGTCAGACACTGCTCTGAGAGGAACTGCTCTCATGTGGTCTCCACCAGCTTCAGGCCCTTCCAAAACCTACACCATTCTTTGCTGACAGAGGGGTGCTCAAAGGTTGGTGGATGCAGAGAATATTTCTGGGTCCCCTTCACAGAATCACAGAATACTTCTGGTTGGAAAAGACCCTTAAGACCATTGAGTCTAACCATGAACATAACACTGCCAAGTCCACCACTAAACTGTGCCTCTCAGCACCACATCTACATGGCTTTTAAACACCTCTAGGGATGGTGCTCCCTAGAGCAGCTTGTTCCAGTTTTTAATAACTATTTCAGTGAGTAAGTTTGTTCTAACATCCAACATAAACGTCCCCAGTAATAGCTTGAGGCTGGTTCTTCTTCTTCCATCACTTGTTCCTTGGGGGCAGAGCCCTGACCCCAGCCACAACCTCCTTTGCTCCAGGATGAACACCCACAGCTCCCTCATCCCTCCTAAGACTTGTGCTCCAGACTTCCTCACCACCTTCACAACCCGTTTATGCTGATTTTTTTTTGTTTTGTTTTGTTGTTGTTATTTTGTTTTCCTGATTAATGTTTCATGGCTGATAGCAGATGGGACAATAAATACATTAACTTCTTTGTTTGATGGTTTGTAGAGGAGAGGGTGGTACGAGAGGACACACTCATCTTTGTGAGATGCTGCCCAGCACAGCAGTACAGTCACACCAGAGGAGACCTCACCAGCCTTTTCATTTTGGGCAATTTTTAGCTGGTGTGCAAGAAGGGGAAAACTTAAACCCACTGAGTCACATTCCCATGTTTGCATTTTTAAAATAAGACCACTTACCTGTACACAGGCTCCGTTTGCAGAACAAGAACCAGCCACATACATATATTTCATGTGCAACCTTGAGAACTTCACGTAAGGTAATTCTCATGCTGGGATGAGCTAATTTAGCACAAAATGTTACACCTGCTTTGTTCTGCTAACAAATAGGCCCCTGCCTGCCAAAGACTGCCTGACCTGACTTATTATACCTTCCCCATCAGCAGAAATACTCATATCATCACTGGGCCAAAGGTGAATTGCCTGGAGACAAAGTTGGAATGAATTTTTTGCAGTCCCATTTCACCAGGCATTCAAACCACTTCATCCTGAGGGGTGAAGACCTTTAACTCTGTCACATTTATATATGCTTATAAGGACAGGGCAGGTTCTCCCCACAAATCTGCTCTGGGTGAATGTATCAAAACAGGTAAGCCAGAGGAGAGTGTTTTTGGTTTTGTTTTACTTTTTTTTTGGGTCTCTCCTACCTTTTGTTCAACAGCATGATCACCTAGAAGTCCACTGTGGTGCTGATGCTCCTTGTGCCTATTTAACATCTCCAGAGTAAAGCACCCATCATGTATGCTAATGCTGTGATGTATGCTAAAGCATGCAGATATCCAAATATCCACACAGCAGTGGGTTACATGGGGAGAGCAAGGAGGGGAAGTAAAGAATTATGTACCTGCATTTGGTTTCTGGTCCAGAGAAACACTGAGATGTTTCCAGACAATGCCAGTTTTCCATTTGAAATGTTGCTTTGTATTTATAGTTTTCTTAATCCCTAAAGCAAAAGAGGCTAATATTCATTTAAAACCCAATAACAATTAAAATCCCCAATAACAATTAAAACCTACAATGAACAACTGCTCTAGCTTTGTTTATTGCACTCATAAATAATCATACTTCAATGAACATGTTAGTATCTATGATCTCTTCCCAGATTAAGGTTGCCTCGAGACTGCTTGCTTTGGCTACTGTAAATGTGACATGAATTACACTCAGGAAAATGTGTCTTACATGCTGGGTTTGAAGTAAATTATTTTCTTCTAATATACCTACACAACTGTCACAAGGAATTATGCCGCAGATTTAGTGATGTTAAGTGTCAATTGTAATTTGGTGACAGCCATTTTATTGGCTATGCATATTGCTCTGTGAGGACCTGCTTCTCAGTATGGAGGCCACCGTATCATTAAAAACCAGTGATCCTTCACTGATGACATAATTTGACTGGCAGAGAGAGGAGCAGTGAGGGGCTTGCTTCCACCTGCATGGAATCTGCTGTGTGTCAGAGATGAATTTGCCTTCAAATTAGAAACAGCACAGCAGACTGGTGGCTGTGATTTTGCTTGATTTCTTTTAAGGAGTTTCACTGGAATGGTTACTGAGCAGCTGATGGGAGTCTGCTTTAATATGTCAAACATATATATTATGCAGCCTGTAAACATTTCAAATATTTTTAGCCACAGTGTACAGTGAGTTATCAGTGAAATACTCTCAGCTGAGTTGAGCCACATGCTTCCCCCACTCCCCTTCTACACACACACACACACACACACACACATCCATCCATCCATCCATCCATCCATCCATCCATCCATCCATCCATCTATGCATCAATCCATCCATCCATCCATCCATCCATCCATCCATCCATCCATCCATCCATCCTTTTGTCCACAAGTCTCCCTCTGCCATAGGCCCAGGATATTAAACTTATGTGTTAAAAAAAAAAAAAAAAAGGAAAAATAAATGTGTTAACATAAAACCAGTGTTTCAACAGATAAAATAAGTCATACAAGCTGTGTAAAAACTCAGAGTAAGAGCAGAACCATAATCATACATTCTGAAAATTTTATAAACTGACAATTCAAATTATGTGGTTTATGCTAATACACATAGTGGTAGGTTCTAACAAACTGTGATTCACACATAAAGAGTAGAAAAGTTGAAGGTATTATATATGTAATATCTATTTTTCACATGTACATCTTTATATATACATTATGTACTTATTCTGAGAAAGAGGAAATAGATTCCGAGACGTTCTTAGCAAATTTAAATCAATATAGCTGCCTTTCCATTTTCAGTATTTAAATTAAATTTTTTGCTGCAAGGCACTGCAAGGAACAAAGCAAAGTACCTTAAAAGAAAGTGTTTCCCTAGTAATTTCACCTCATTTCACACCTATTTGGCAGCTTTTCTTAGCCAATTGTTTTCGTTGAAAATGCTGACAATGTTCACCTATTAGAATTGTCCATACTGTAAGGTGTGCTTTTCCCTTAGATTCACTTTATTAACTTTAAATGTAGAAAATAATTTTTTTTCTTGAGACTACCAACATTCCTCAATATAGACTTTTGTCTATCTCCCATTTTTTCACATTGCTTGTTCTACTTTTTTTGAAAAATCTTTACTGAACAATAAACAGCATAAATTATTCAGCCAATTCCAGTCCAGTGGCATAAATCATACTCTAGCAGACATGCTACTTATGACAAATGCTTTGTCTAAGAGAAACATACCATTGAAGGTTTAATCAGAAGCTCTAAACATTTCAGACTTGCTCAATTTTATTCTTGGCAAGAAGCTCTGTTTTTTGCTGTATCTTCCAAAGCTTTGGAGGAATGTTCATTTTTCCCGTGAGAATACTGAGGCCATTTTTACCCACTGCAGGAATGGGGTGGGTGTTAATAAAAGAGCACTTTCCTCAAGAAAAATTAAAATGGGATTGGCAAAACTTCTTGCTTTTGAAAGCTCATTTCAGAGGCAGTCTTGGATGTTTTAAGTGCTTCCTATATGATGAAGTATCAGGACTTGCATGCTGTCCATTTTGAAAGCATAAACAGTGTGTACAAAATCATAACCTTTTATGAGATAAAAGGCTTCTTAAGATTTTATTAGCACAATTTATAAAAATAATAATAATAAAAAAAAAGAAAAACAAGTGAAGCAAACTGACACCCACCAGTTTTGAGTGTTGCTGTGCTGTTTAAATAAATAGGTCCATTAGATGCTTGGGCACAGTTACCTTCCTTCTGCTTTAGAATACCCTTATATAGCTGGGGATGTGGAATAACTGCTTCATCCAGAATCAGACCCTGGCCATAAATATTAAATGAAAGGTTCCACTGGTTTTGTGGGATTTTTAGCTAGCTATTCATAGCTAGCTATGAATTTGGTATAACATCTGCTGTGCTGTTAGGGTTCCATGCCTCTGCTGTAGTATCCTGGGGCCTTATGGAATGACATCCCCTTTACATTCCCAAAATTAGCAGCTATGTTCTAATATCTGTTCTTGCACTGTGTCCACTCAGGGATTTCATTCTGCAGCTACAGCCAATGTAGTTCTGTTTTATTGACTGCAGTGTTTTTGTTTCAGCATCATCTAAAATGTCAGCTGAGGTCCTGGAACAAGGCTCTGCTTCCTGGATGGCTACCTCTTGCAAAGCCAAGAAAAACACTGTTGAGTCAA
Organism: Heliangelus exortis; assembly: GCF_036169615.1. Lineage (NCBI taxonomy): Eukaryota > Metazoa > Chordata > Aves > Apodiformes > Trochilidae > Heliangelus > Heliangelus exortis. The sequence continues at coordinate 71,691,953 of NC_092454.1, read as the reverse complement.
ACTTATATAAAACAGCAACCTGAAAAAAATGCTGGGATAACAAAATGATAGGAAGGGAATTGCAGATAAACTACTGTCATCAGCACAGTGCAGAGCTTATGCATAGTTGTGTGAACACAACACGAATTATGAATAGGTTTCAGCTAAAGGGCAGAACATTTAAAATATATAGGCCCAGGATCTAGCTGACCTTATCCACCAGATTAGAGCAGTCTGAAAAGTAACTGTATATAGAGGCAGAACAGCTAACATGTTCCATTAAAGAAAAGTTATTTTTGGTATTTTTAAGTTCTGGCTGAAAGGAAGACAGCTGAACAGAGAAGGACCAGATGCAAAATGCTTATACCAGTTTTTGTTATTTTAGGTCATACCAGTCAGCACCAAATAACTGGGAACACAAGAACTGACATCCTAAATCAAAGCTGTAGTCCACTGAGTCTCACAGATACTTTAGCATAACAAAAAGATGCTTCACCAGACAGAGTGGATGAATCTCTTACTTATTAAGTGTCTCTTCATGCTTCCTGAGATTGAGTGATTTGCATAAACTTGTGAGTCTTAGATGATATATTCAGTCAACAGACATCTTTGGATTATATATATTTGGATTACTAAAACAGTTGTTTGCATGTACCCAGCAAGTCCTATGTGAGTCTGATGAGATGCTTGGTCTCAGAGGTAACATGTGGAAGCTCTACAGCATCATCACAGACTGAGCAAGAGTTTCTCTTTATTCACGTTAGTAATATTGCAAAAAAAAAAAAAAAAAAAAAAAAAAAATCCAAAAGTAGCACAAGGCCCCCATTACTAACCTAATGTCAGACACACAAACCCACAAAAGACCCAAACACAAGTGCATCTAGATGACTCTTAGTTCATAAAAAAACCCGAAACAAGACAATTAAAAAAACAAGCAAATGTGAAATCTAGGGGACAAAGGCTCTTTGACACATTTTGCTTCTTGGAGAACACTGTGGCAGGGTTTTTTGAGCACGATCTTTTAATGTTAAAGGAGTTTAAAGAGCGTGAGGAAAGCTGAGTGACATTCCCTCTCACGTACTCCTTCATGCCAAGCCTTTCAGTCCACCACTTCATTCTGCCACTGTGACCTGTTTTGACCAGATCCTTATTCTTTCCCAGCTCTGCAAAAATCACTACTAGAGCAGGAAAGTTTAAACCTGCAAGCAGCTGAGCAAAGAGACAGAAGCCTGGATCCTGTGGTCCTTGTTCTGCAAAATGTCCCTTGCAGGAACTGATGGTTGAATTCCACAAGTGCAAGCAATTATGCACGTTTCCAGCCAAGCTCTGCTCTTTCATTTAAATGCAGTTTTCCCTCCTCTAAAGGGCCAGCACAGGCAGGGAAATATGAAGATTTGTAACCTGAACATTTTGGAAAGCTTTTTCTCTTTGGACAAGGTTGGAAGGAGGGGAGATATTTGTCCTTCTCATAACACTGTAATTCAGTCTTGAGGGTAAAGGATTCAGAGCAGAACTTTGAAAAAATGCTAACCATGGGCATAGGAATAACCTAGGAGACTGCTGCTCATTAATCCTATACATAAAACTGAAAAAGATAAGGTCCTAAGTGTAAAATAAGAGTCAAGGGTTTTGGATATGGCCTTCAGACCTTTTGATAATGTTCAATTGTATTTAATTAGTGGTGATCTTGGAGATCAGGTGGTCAGAATTCAAAAACAATGGGCCTAAAGAGGCCACAAATGATGATGTGAAAGGCATCAATACTGATTAATTTAGGGTGCTATGTGTAGACTTTTACTCATAAATAAGGACCAGTAAATGTGAGTTTTTGGAAGTGGACACTTCTCAAATTAGAAAGAAAACTTAAAAAAAAAAATATTTTCTTTACCATATTTATATGTTTTCCTGTTTGATCTTTAAAAATATTTTTGAATTCTATTCCAAGCAAACCAGTTCATGAAACTCTAACAGCTGTGAGGAAAGGCCAGGACTTAGTATGTGCCAAGCCACCTCCAGGAGCAAAGCAAGTTGAAACAAGGTCACACCTATGTCCTGAAAAGGCTTTAAAAACACCCATTCCAAACCATGCTGTCACAAACCATTAAAAACTGCACATCATCCCATCCTGTGTAGTCACAATGTCAGCACACAGTCTGCAATTCTCTGTAGCTTTCTGTTGGAATCTGAATCCACAAACCCAGATGCCTGTTTGAGAAGGTCCAGAAGACCACAAGAATGTATTACTTCCACTTTTCACAAATTTCTTCAAGATAAAGACTCCTGATTGTCAACCTACGACTCCAGAAAAAAAAAGCAGTTTTATTTGTTTGGTTGTTTTTTTATTTGTTTATTTATTTATTTTGCTAGGGGCATTCTTAGGATGCAGGAAACCTGGGCCAGCTCAGAGCAATGCCATCTGTGAAGAATCCCATTTTAATGTTTTTCTGCAATAGCCCATTTTCTGGGGTACCCCAATTCTAATTTTTTTCTATGTAGTCTTATTTTATGTGTTATAAGTGATGGTAAAGTTCATTGCAGCCACATGAAGGGTGCTTTCACATCCTAATACTGAGTTTGTTCTTGCTTCACCTTCTGTTCAGACAGAACAAGATATTATCTTTTAGACAATATCTTCATACGGGCAAGAAAAATCAATTCTCTTTTCCTTGCAAATTCCACATTTGCCTAATTTTCCTCAATTACAGCACCTCTCATCCCAGTAGATCCTAGAGCACTTGCCAGGTTAACACCCCCTGATGTACAAATGACTGAATTTCTCATAATATTAGCATGGAGTTTTAACTCACTCTCATAACAACCTTGACAAGGCAACTTTTTTCTTTAGCTAATGTCTTTAATTGGGCACACACTGGTTGTTAGGGTAGGATTAATTGTGAGCATCTGGGTATTTATTTCTTTACTGTTTTTTTTTTGTTTGTTTGTTTTGTTTTGTTTTGTTTTTCTCTAACAGAGTGAGTGCTGGAGTATTTGCTATGAGAAAATTCACATAAAAACTTATCATATACCTTGAATTTCTAAAGGCCTAAGAGCCCTTAAAGTGGGAATTGCATTTCAACAGCTTCTCCTTAAATTTGTGCAAGTTTTATACATCAGAAAACAGTAGTTTTCTATGATAACTGGACAAGAAAAAACATTAAACCTCAGTTAACTCTACATACTTGTGAAAAGAAGGAAAAAGCCCTCTACAAATGTACTATACTACTTACTGTCTGTTTACAAAAGAGGACAACATGCTGAAAGTCAAGGTTTACATCCTGATAGAGCTATGCCTGAAATTAGCTTTTTCATTATTGAGGAGAGCTACCTCTTAAAACTTCTACACTTCACAAGTGGCATAGGGTAGTTTTGCAAGATAGAAGTTCTTCTTTAGCAAGAGGAGCCCTGAGCTCTGAGCTGCAAATCAGAAAATACCCCATCTAGTTATATTTTTTGTTTTTGTTCAGAGTGGACTCCTAGTAATAGATGTCAGTCCTCCAGGAACAATCAGTGGATTACAAACACAATGATATCAGTAATGATGTTGGGTACGAAAAACTGACCAAAGACTGGAAGGAGGACAGAGTTTTTGGTAAGATCAGGGGTTAGAACTAGTCATAATCATTGATAAGCAACATGAAGAGAGGCAAGGGAGGAGCTGTAAGATAAGGAGAGCATCCATGTTGCCTTTTGAATTTTGACATTGTCTATTTAAGCACATTCCCTTTGCAAAAGAGGCAAAGTAGATGGCAAATTGCAATCTGCTTGTTATTAGTCCTTTGCTGAGCAATAATCTCGTGCAGGGGGCAGAAATATATGAATGCTCCTCATTTGTTTCTGCCTGGAGTCAGAGGACTCAGCTCAAACTCCTCAGAGATGTGAGTAAACTTTGGATCTGCTGGCTGGCATATAGGAGGAACTATTTCTACTTGCCATCCAACAGCAGCCACCTAAGTGGAGTGACACCCTTAACTACACAAACATTCGTCCATGCTTTGACTCCAGTTGCATGAAAACCACAAAACATTCCACCCTATGCATCCTGCAGAGGTAATGCTAAATACCATGGAAGTGTTTTGCAAGGACACTCATTGTTTTGAAGTTCTACACAGGGATAAAGTGCTCTAACTGTGTAGAAACTGTTCCAGCTACTGATAATAACCAGCCATAACAAAATAACTCAACTTTCTCATAATTTACCAAAACATCCACATGTATTCTGTAAATTTATTCATATTAAGAACATCACTGGCACCAGAACAGACAATCCCAGGCTGGGAATATGATGTGTAAAAGATAGCATAAATCCTGGGATGAAAACTTTTCAGAACAAAGATACAGTTCTTTCACTAACCCCCTTCCTTGGCTTTCATCTCCAGAGAGAAAGTGGCAGTGAGGACATGAATTTGTGGGGTAAAATTCAGAAATCCTTACCAATAGGCTAGAAATCCCACGAAATATTTCAGGCACAAAACTAAAACAAAAATAATTCAGACACAAAAAATTAATTTCAGACATAAAACTAAACACACACTCATAATTCTTTCAAAAATTAGTTTCTTATTGAAGGAATCAGTGAAGCAAGGCTGATGTGATGTCCTAGTGTGTCCCATTGTCCCTTTCCCAAAAGTCAACATTCAGCTAGTACGTAAAATTAATATCTCCCTTTAAAATCCCTTGGCCAAAATAAAGACTATTTCAAGAGCTACATCTATGCAAGTACATTTATTAAAGTAATCAAAATTTCTTGGAATTAACAGAACAAAACACTTAAGCTTTCAGAAGAACTAAGCTCTCACTTTTTTATATTTCCTAAACAAAGGATTTATCATCTTTTATAAAGTGTGAGGTTATTTTTCTAAAGGTGGTTTGGCATATGTTCCCTATATTTTAAAGCTCATTCACTTTGCATTGGGTGTGATATGCTCTTTTCTGATGAAACTTGGAAGTTTTCATTTGAAAAATGATGTGTCTTATAGATAGCATGGACTAAGCAATTTTAGCTATGGCAGAGCAATGAAAAACATTCTTTCCATGGATTCATTGAAGGTGCAAGGACAAATATTAACCTTGGTAGGTCTATTATAGCACTTATTTAAAACAAAGAAGAAAGGAAGGAAAGACATTCATATTTAAATTTTCTCTATGTCTTTGTATGAGGAAGCAAATTTATAAACCTGAGTAAATACAAGTTTAGAAGTAGGATGCTGTTGATGTGTTTAAAAATAGCAAAAGAATCTCAGGTTAAGTAACAGTTTTCACAAATCACAAATTTCTTGGTAATTTTTACTAATAAAAATACGTAGGTTATATATGCATATTTAAGTATAGGTTTAGTTTGTTTAGTTAATTTGCTCACAGTTCAACAATTAACAAGGACTCTGATTCTATTAAATAATTAATATAAAAGACATGCTTGTGTAGGTATAGTAGGAACATAATTAATTGACTATATCAAATGTAATACATAAAATCCTTACCTATCTATAGGAATGACACAAAGACAAATCCTATTCATTCCAAACAAACAAGAAACCTATTGAAACTGATGGGACTGTTCCCAGGAGTAATGCAAAAAGGATTTGGCCTCTGCACCTTGTTTAGAAGCCAGCTGAATCTCTCCTGCCCAGGCAGGAAAGGAAAACAGGTACAACGAAACAATGCTGAAATGAGCAATGCTGAAATTTTAATTTACTATTTAGCTGGGGATAAATAGATGGGGATAAATATGGGGATGGGCTGGTGGGGAAAGAAAGAATTTAATGAATGTTTTTCCACTGAGCTGGGCAATCTGACCATCCAGTCTGCAAAGCGAAGATGTAAAGTTTGTACGGCAAGGGCCTCAGGAGTTGGTATTTCTCAAGTGATAAAAAAAAAAAAAACACACAAAAACCCCAACCTACTGGCCAAGGTTTCAGATTTGCTTCCTCCAGTCCGAACTCATAGCTGATCCCACTTTTAGAACTGATGTGCAATATTTAGAGCCTGGCAAGGAGCCAGCAATATCATTAAATCCTCTCCGCTAGCGCTAGGAGTGAGCAGTTCCAGGCTGGGAGCTGTCTTCACGTCAGCTCAACTCCTTAAACACCCACAAGATGGAAAAAAGGAAAGTGAATGAATTATTCAGTAGTAAGTTTGGTAATCAAAGATGGAGAGGCTTTATTAAAACAAGAACAAAGCTCTTGCCATCAATTAAAGGACTTCCGTCTTTACGTAAATGCTTAACAAAAGGAATGAAGCTGTTTCTACTCTTCCCTGCTATGGATATGGGGTTTGGGGAGTAGGATGCTGAGATTCCAGCCCAGGGAGCTTCTTGGTGTGAGTTGACACCTTGGACACCGCTGGTCAAAGAGGAGGAGTCAGCTCCCACCTCTGGGACCACAACATCTGAACCTCAGCACCAGTTTGTCACTTGAAACTCAGGTTTGGCACCAAAACCACCGTCCAACCCCAAAACGTGGTCCTGCTGCTCTCACCACCTAGGGGCAATGATCAGAAATGAATGCCTTTTTTGGGAGAAAAGCATAACTATTTATCATTAAGGCACTAGTTCTGCTGTCTTCTCTTGCTCAATGATTATTTTCTTAGTGTGAATTAAGCCCATTGCTTTAAATTGGTTGTATTTTACATTTTTAGGGAAAAAAAGAATTAAAACATATTTTTTATTTGCACGCAGTTTCACTGCATATTTGCTTGAGAATATAAGAAATAATGGGATAGATTATCACTATATGTATGAACTTCACAGACTGCACTGAATTATTGGTTTCTGAAGGAAATAATATTATCAGGTCAACATACTGCTAAGCAGTATTACATTTTAGTAGATAATTTCTGAAAAGTGCTTACTTTTGAAATAAGATAAAATAAAATAAAAGATGAAGAAAGAAATCCTGGCAACAGTGCTGACTGGAAAAAAAATATTTATATTTATATTAAACCCCTCAGCTAGATCCTCAGACACATCACTGCTTAAAATGCAGTCACCTGACAAAAACAGTTCTAATTATTACCCCCTTGGGCTAACATTTTTCAGAGTGACTGGCTAAAATGCACTCCAGCTCATAATTTCTATATCTGACAGTGGAAGACATAACCTAGTTTCCTCTAATGCAAAAGTCTCTAATCTAGAGGGCAAGACCCTGTTCCGTATAACACTGAAGGGAGAAAATGCAATTTGAGAACAGGGAAATTGCACACATAGTTTGATAGTTCTACCATTCTCATTTTTTTCCCCAGGATTAAATGTCTTGTTTTATTTTATACTAAATTATGACCTTGCTAGGACTTGTATATGTTCTTCACCAAATTCTAGAAATTTTATATGGTGGAAACAAAGGGATATAGAAAAGCAGCCTAACCCTCTTGTTTTCATTTTAGACGTTAAAATGTCTAAATTTCCATATGGGGGGGAAGGATATTTTCTTTCTTAATGGATAGTTTGTGCTTTGGCAAGTGGCACTTGCAAACAATAAGCTTCATTCACCTCTGGATTAATCCAGTTGTGTACCAGCACACTGATTGATTTCATATTGGTGTAATGCAGTGGTGAACCAGGCTCCAAGGTTTGAAAACAGAGCACTACATGAACATCTACATTTGTATCCTGGAACACTGGGGAACAGATTTTCAGATGGGCTTCCTCCCAACATCGTTTCCTTGCAGCACATCCTTCAACACCAAAAATAAAACAAAATAAAATAAAAAAAGTGTCAATAACTTTGTGCTCACAAACACCACAGGGAACAGAAATTAGAAAGTCTCTTGGATAGCGAGGTCCCTGAATTATACATGCACCTGCCTGAATTATACATGTAATTGAGTAGCTAGATGCTTAACTACTAATATTTGCAACAGGGGTTACCTGCCAAAATCCTGGCCTCAGTGTGCAAACTCAACAGCTAACAGTTTCTCAGCTGACACAAGCAGATTTACTGGGGTGCTCCAATTAGCACCACCCAAATGATACAGCCTCCCCTCTCCCTTGACACCAGGGATGCTCCTGCATCTGCCCTCGGCTGATCCAGACCAGAAGGATTCTTGGCAGTGGTGGGAGAAATGAATTAATTTGTTTTGTTTTGTTTTTTCTGGTGTTTTTTTTGGTTTGGTTTGGTTCACTTCACATCCACAGTGAATAACAGATTGACCTCAATCTGATAAAGCCAAATTTGCCAGAAGAGTTTAAAGGAAGTGAGTCAGGAATCCTGGAGGAGATGCTCCTCCTGATGGGGTTTTACTAGCAATTTTTGTTTCTCCCTGTCTAGGAACCACCCTTTCCTTTGTAGCTTGACAGCTGCTGCTTAACACCTTTTTTTTTTTTTTTTTTTTTTTTTTTTTTTTTTTTTTTTTCAGCTGGCAGGACAGCTAGGTGAGCACATTTGTGGTTAGTACTGGTGCTCTGCCTTTGTGAGCAGCAGGGGTACCAGCTCCCTTCTCTCACATCTCATACATCTTCCATCACTTTGAGGAGCACCTAGAAATACCAGTGGCAAAAGTACAGTCCAAACAAAGAATGATCAAAGCTTTCTTCCATTAAAACTCCCATTGCTGCAATGTTTATATTTAAAACTCTCTCCATAGATTCACGCACCTACTAAAGTAGGAGAAGGAAGCTCATTACTCCACTTCTTTTAGGTGAACTCCTAATTTTTTTTTTTTAATACCAATATTTGACAGAGTTTTCAGTGAATTTTAGTACTTCGTGTGGGTGAGTCAGTGCTGGATGAATGGTCTCCTTTGCCTTTTTTTAAGGACAGAGAATGAGTGAGCATGAGTGGTGCAAACAGAGTCCTGAGGCCATAATCACCAGAATGCTTAAATCTATGAAAATCACACTCTGGGCATAGAGAATTTTTTTTTTTTTCTTTTCCACACATTCTTGTCTCCATATGCACATCTGTTTGCAAGATCTCAAACCACACTTGCAGAGAAGATCACACTATTTTTCTAGCATCCATTCTGTGGGATGAAATTGCAAAGGGAACATCCCTGAAGGATGAGTTCTGCTGGCTGGCTAGGGCTTCATAGGACATGGTTCATGGCACAGGAGCTGCTGCATGAAGACTTAAAATGTATTTGGTGGGTGGATCTGGGCTTAAAATGAGTTTACCCTTTGCAATCAGAAGAGGCAGCAAAGGTGTCGAGTACTGAAGAGTCAGCCTGGGTTTAGATGAGCTGTGTAATCCCAGTAAAATGCCATCTCCCCAGATATTACATATTATTAGAATGTTTCCTTGTATATGTGTAGTTAGTGAAGCAAGCAGGGAGATACAAAGCAAACTATTTATTTGCTACTGTCAAGTATCATACCACTAGCAATTAATCTCTAAATTGCCTTGTTTTCTACTACTTTTTTTTTTTTTTTTTTTTTTTTTTTTTTTTTTTTTTTTTTTTTCCTGTGAGGACTTCAGCTCATAAAAAATCACCAACATCCTAAGGGATCTGCAAGAAAACTTCTATTCTGAATCAAGCGTGTCAATATACAACATGAGCCACCTGCACAGGTCCAAGAGTTGCTGATACCACCCTGAACCATCAGCCCTCAGGTCAGTCCTTGCCAGGTTGCCCAGGGTCAGCAGAAGCCCAGCTCCTCTCAGCTGCCATAGGAGGCATAGGATTTATAGCTTTTAGTCAGTCTGGGTGAGTGAGATTACAGTCCATGAGAAAAGCTTAACACCCATTCCCTGGGACAGCTGTCCTCAGTCGCTGGCTTTCATAAAGGTCCATTCTTTGATATAAATTAACTGATGGCTTGCCCTTCAGTGTGGCACAGCGTAAATACTGAAAGATCTTTTATACCACTGGTATTTAAATTCAGACTGACAAATGAGCCATATCCACTACCTGAGGGAATAATCCTACAACAGCTCTCACGCAGGCAATGAATTGGTGAGGCAAGATCTTCGTAGGGGCAAGTCACGCAAATAACCTCTGCTGAAACCCAAGGTCTAAGCAGCAAAGGGATGAAAAATACCCAGACTGGTGGGTAGAGACACCCAGGTACATCTGGGCTCATCAGGTCAACTGGCAGCACTGGAAGGGATGAAGAAGAGCTGGAGGAAAACCAGAGGTCAAGGGAAGGGTTGGGGTGGACAAGGAGTAGGTGTCAGCATGGAAAACATTCTTGAGGGAGACACTGCTGTTACTGGAAGTCATGGCCTCAGGTCACTGACTTTTCATCTCTCCTAAATTGGTAATGATGTGTCAACTCTCCAAGAAGGCTGACAGACTGTTCACCATCTCAGCCTGAGCGTGCTTCTTCACCTTTCCACCACTCCTCTGTTATCTTCTGACAGATTTCTTCTTGCGCAACATCACCACCATCTTACCACCACCACCAAGTGATTCATGTTTTCAACACAAAAATCAAGATTTCTGTGTCTTTCTTTCTTGTACTGAAAAGGTGATTGCTTTCCCAGTTAAAAACTCTTCTGAAAAATCATCCCTAATGTCAAAAAAACTAATGTCAAAATGAAGGAAAATGTTTTTTTATACCTGATCTAAAAGTTAGAATTAGGGTCTCCTCACATGAAGACTGGGACTAAAAAAAACCAACCAGTTGTACTTCACTAGAATAGGATGTTGTAAGTATCCCAAGGTTCTTGTACAGGCAGCAAGAGTAGAAACTAGCTCTGACCCTTATATAGAAACTGCCAGGAGTTTTTGTAACTCCACGAGGCTGGAAATGGATTTGTTTCTTTGTGTGTCAGTAATTCCATAATGCAAACCATGGTGTGGGACACATCAAGAAATGCACGCAGAGAGAAGGAGATCTGTAATCAGCAAGCTTAATGACTGTAGGGATTTCAAGATCTCCTCAGAAGGGACAGTGAACAGCATCTGAACCTTCCTGGGGAGAACTCATTTGTGAAGACTACATAAAGATATGAGCCTGTGTGGTTCTCACCTTCTGAGTCTCTACAGTTTTGGCACTACCATGCATTGTTGGCACTTCCTAATCCCACATAAGAAGAAGTGTTTCTGGTCTTCCTGATGATCTTGCTATTTGAAGCCTGTCTCTCCTCTGACATGAGCTTGTCTCCCTCCTGAAGGAGGACAGTACAGACAGACCTGAGCTCACTGTAAATTCTTTGTTGGAAAAGAAAGATCTCAGCAAAAATCCAGTACTTTTATTATAAAGAAGCACATTTCTCATCAACTATGAAAAAAAAACAAAGCACCACCAAACCTCACTCCTTTTTCCTTTTTGCCTAGATTAGATCCATAGAGACCAGAAAGAAAAGGACCTTTATAATCACTGGGACTACAAGTGGTTCAGCAGAGTAGTGGGGGTGAGGAAGTGTGTTGGAGCCAAGTCTTAATGATATGCTGTTAAATGATTGCAGACAGGAGAAGTGGGGAAAGGAGAATCTGTGGGAGATCTGCAGTTCACTTCTCTGAAGCCAGGATTTCATCCCAAGTCTGCTGCTGACAACAATGTTCATGAACATCCCAAAAACATTAGTGTTTTGTCATTGTTTAGTTGGGAAATGAATATGTCTGTGCCTTGGGAGTAATTTGCTGCATCACCTAAACAACTTAATCATCTAAGCTTTTCTTGTGTACTGGCAAGAAGCAGACCTAGGAATTTGAAAGGGAAAGACAGGCTAAAGACACTTGAACACCTACTGGAGGATACAAAATCTCTGTTTTTTATCCTACGGAATTCTTCATTTCAGCTGCACTGGTTTTGAACCGGAACCCTGGCTTAGTAATTTTCAGCCTGCTACATAATGAAGCTCACCCTTACAAATTTGCATATTTGAGAGTAGAAAACTGTAATAAACTGAAAAATGAAAGCAGTAACAGTTTATAGGCAGAGTACTGTAAAATTATCATATTTCTGCAGTAGAGTTACTGATCTGATTGCCTTTTTTGTAACCAGTTATCTGCTTTCCTTAAGTATAAATTACATCCTCTTAGAAAAACAAACAAACAACAAATTACATATATTTCCTTTAGGTATTTGTCTTCCATATTCTCATGAGGGAACTGGAAAGGCCCAGGAGGACACAGGCACAGAGATGTGCATTAAGGAAGGAAGCAGAAGGAAAAGGAAGCAGCTTCCAAAAGGAAGCAGCTTCCAAAAGGAAGCAGAAACAAAAGAAAGAGAAGACCTGGGCCTGGTTGAAAAGAGGATGCTTTAAACTTTTACTCCCTGCTCAGGAGTGGAGTGTAAATGGGTTTCTAACAGGACACTTAGCTGGGTATTTATGCTTCACTTTCACCTCCACACAGAACCCTTGAAACACTTCTAAGTGAGTTTTGGGAGCAATTTTGCTATTCGCTTATTTATTTATCTATTTATTTATTTAAAGCAGTCCAAACATCCCCCTGTTAAACAAACCCCAAACAGGATTCAGAAAGTGCAGGATTCCAACACTTTCCCTCTACCTCCCCCCCCAAGGATCAGAGGATTGCTGTGCATTCTCACTCAATTTAAACAAAGTAAAGGGCAGTTACTATACCCTCCCTTAATGGGCACCCCCACTGGGGACATTGTTCTAGCACCACCACGGACACAGCCCCAGTGCAGCTGGATATGTAAACAAGGACATAATCCTCCTGAAAGAGTGCTCACAGTTTGGCAGAGCTTGCCGTGTTCTTAAGGTATTGTGCCAAAGCAATAACAAAGCCATCACTTTAAAGTTTATTCGCGGGCTCTTATTAATCAAGAAATTTTCCAGAAATTACTTCTAAATGAAGGACCTTCCAGAAAGTCGCCGTTTGGGGGAGGAAGGTTTCCAGATGACTTTTTCACTTATCTGCAGCCTGTTCCTCAGAATAAATCACAATTTAGTCCAAGTTTAATTGAGACAGAAAACACATTGCTGCTATAGAGTGTAGGGGAGCCTTCTGGGTTTTTAATTGGAACTCTCTCCATTTCTTCCAAGGCTAATCAGGCTTTGGGTTGCAGTTCTTCACCAGGCTGGAGATGGTCAACGTGCTGTACCTTGGCTTATAAGCAATGAATTCAAAACATTAACAGTCATAAATTCAATATAATCATTCTGAGCATGCACAAGACAATATTTCCAAGTTAGGTACTCTGAGAAAAGAAAACACGCTTGGCAATTTTTTCGATTTCATTAGTTAATACTCCATATTTTTAAGTTTTCTTAACATGTTAGGGACAGTCATGCAAATGGTGGAATGGTGTGACAGAAAGAGATGTCATTGTGAAAAGGAGCTCTCAGTTAACCTTCAGGCTGGTAGGATGGTTGAGGATAAAACTGTACCGAGAGGTACACACTGGAAAGATTTGTATGGAGACGACTGATCAGTGATTGATTCTAAACTTGTTGGAAAAGAAAGGGAAAAGGAGAAGGAGAAGGAGAAGGAGAAGGAGAAGGAGAAGGGAAGGGAAGGGAAGGAAAGGAAAGGAAAGGAAAGGAAAGGAAAGGAAAGGAAAGGAAAGGAAAGGAAAGGAAAGGAAAGGAAAGGAAAGGAAAGGAAAGGAAAGGAAAGGAAAGGAAAGGAAAGGAAAGGAAAGGAAAGGAAAGGAAAGGAAAGGAAAGGAAAGGAAAGGAAAGGAAAGGAAAGGAAAGGAAAGGAAAGGAAAGGAAAGGAAAGGAAAGAAACATGGTCTTAAAAATTAAGGAGAAAGATGTTCTGGATGTATTTTATTAGAAAGCTGGATAGAACAGGGAAAATGATAGCTGGTTAACTTTACTTTCAAATGTGTTTATAAATTAGTATTCACAACAGGCCAGTTTAATAGTCAGGTAGTTTTGGAAGAATTTTTAGTTGTGTTTTATGTTTGTTTTGTGTTTTATTTTTTGATTGCCATTCTTTTAACCAGTTATCTGCTTTCCTTAAATAGAAATTTCATGCTTGTAGAAAACAAAACAGAAAACAAAACCTACGTTATTTCCTTTGGGTACTTGCCCTCCATATTCTCATGAAGGAACTGGAGAGTGTTCAGAAGAAACTAACTTACATATACAGCAAATATTAAAGTATGTGGGTTATCTGTGTGCAATTCCACTTAAAATCCTGGGTATCCTTGTTTTCAGAGGTAAGCCCTTGGCCACTTTTAATGTTGCTGCACTGGAGGGTGGTACAGCCATTTCTCCAGGGTGCAGGTTCTTTGGATATCCTGCCTAAAATATCACTGTGAATGCACAGGATGTCTCTATCTGCCCAGGACAAACTCAGTGTGTCCCTTGCTGCCCATGGGCCATCAGTTTGTCCCATCCCACTCTGAACTTAATGAACATGCTGGGTTCAGCTGAGCATCCTTGGCAGGTTTCATGCCTCCACATGTGCAGGCCAGCTGCAACAGGTCAATTTATCACTTTGATACCTGTTGAGCTTAACAGGTCTGTGTTTAAGCTCATTTTCAACAAACATGTCACTGGAACCTTGTATCTGCCCTCTGAACCTAATCAGAAGTATGAATTAATTTTTAAAAAAAATGTGTTTTGGTCTAGCTTGCACTTGATTTCTTTGCTGGAGCAGTCGAGGCTCTGCTAGCACAGCTGTATTTTTAGCATACTGCTCCTTTGTGTGCAGCTCAGTGCTATGGAAAAATTCTAGGTCCAAGAAGCCAGGTACAAGTATTCTCTTTTGTCTAGGATTCTTCCTTAATTTTGGAGATCTAGGGATTATAAAAATGTTTAGGGATTAAAAATTTTAACCTAGGGATTAAAAATGTTGTCACAGACCCCAAACCAGAAATCCTTATGTCATAGCCATGTTCATTCTGTGCTGACCATGAGATATTATTATAAAACATGTGTTATAACAGGTGCCTTTTTTGAGATACCCAATTCAAGAAGATGGCACTGGCTTTGTACCACTTACTCACACCTCTGCATTACTGACATTACCAGTTTTGAGTCTCTATTTCAATAATAACAATAAAAATATTGTATATTTATTATATGTAAAAATAATATAATTTTAAACCTACAAGCTTATATTTTTTAATACTGTGGACAACTTGTGCCCTTTTTCTTGTCTGGTCATGGTTCCTTTCCACATAAAGTCACCTTCAGAACATCCCTTAAACATGAATTAGTACAGATGTGTAAATCTGCTGATAGCCTGAAGCAATGTGTTAAATACCCTGTGAATATAAACACACTTCTAACACAATCTATCATTACTCTTTATTTATGTCAATGCTGTAAAAAAAAAATCAGTTTTAGTAAAAGAATGAAAAACAAGGGGTTAGCTGACACTGGCATCACATTTTTTGATCAACAGCATAGCACAGAACAAATATTCTTTCCCTCAGTGTGCTTCTTACCTGTGAGCATTGGCCAGGATCTCTGCATCACTGCATCAGACAGACAGATCCTTCTATACTTTGGAGGTGGCAAACATGATATCACAAGGTTAAACAGGGAAGAAAGTTAAAAAAAAAACAGAAAAAAAATGAGGGAGAACATTTATGTTTAAGAGATCTATATTTCAATGTCTTCCAACCGCAAAAGTCAGAAGTTAGTTAAAAGCAAGATTTAAGTTCAAAATGAAGATTTAAGTTCAAAATGTGTCCTTTACTTTTTTTTTTTTTCTTTTCCCTCAGAAAACAATTTGTGACCAATTAATTTGCACGTTTTTTCACTAGGTATTGCAGAAACCAGATAAAAACAGAACCCCAATATTTCTACATCTATTCTTCTTCACCAGTGTCAGTTCTTGATGCACAGAATGAAGATTGTGGTCTGCCTGTTTTGGATCTCTGAAGCAAAATACTTGCAGATGGAACATGTAAGGCTGCATATTAAGAGAATATGTGTATGATATTTTTTTTTTTTTTTTTGCAAAAATTGCATGCCAGGAAAAAGGATTTAAAACTTGTCTTCTGTTTTCTGTAAAAGCAGTGGATGGGTCACACATAAGCATCAAAAATACACCAAATTTCTGCAATAGATGACTTTTATTGAGATTTGTTTTGTCTTGGTACCACAGAAGTGAAACAGTTAAATAATTTTGCCTTCTGTTGAAACAATATATAACCTCTTCTTTATTATGCATGGCTTTCATGCATACTATTTGAAGATATAGTGATTTATCCAGCTGGTTTCTTATATAATCTTGAGGTATAAATTTATATAGTGGGAGTTTTAGTGTATTTATGATGCACAGTAAATTGTATTTAAAAAGTAACTTGTGCAATATATTATGCAGTCTTGCTTTAGACTGTTCACTCAACACATACACAGAAGCTTAAGAACTGATCCAGGTTTTCTGTTCTGAACTTCAAAAATGAATGGAAACATAAGACGTTGCAAAAATCTCTAATTGCCCTTACTGAGGACCTGTGTTGTGAAATATTTTAGTTTTATGTGAAAAAAAGACTTCTTGGGGCCACACTAGCTGAAAATAGTGTTACAGTCTGAGAATGTCTGCAAAATGATTGTGTGAGAGAGTGAGAGCAGTAAAGGAGGAGAACATGGTTTCTATGTAGGAAAACAAAAGAACATGTTGTTCATGGTCACTACCTGACCCGGGTCTTTCTCTCAAAATTTCCTGAAAAAAAGCCTTGTGTATGTTTTCATGTGATTTTATAGCGGTTGAATTAATTTTAAAACATTTTTTTTTTTTTTTACTGTGGCTTGCACATACTGTTCCTTTGTGTGGTCCAAATCTGAAAAGACCTCCAGAGATATTTTTTTTTGCATGCCAATGACATTCCCGAAATCACTGAAAAGATATGAACATGTTGTGTTTGGGGCACATGTGAAGCTTAAAGGTATCTAACTCCACTGCTACTTATATCTCTAGTTCAGTCCAAAACCCCAGTAAGAACATTAACTGAGGCATTCCCTTGTCTGCTTTCTGAACAGAGAAAAGTAATAGATCATCCACCTACAGTTTTGAGAAAGAAGAATCAAGTCCTACCTCATGAGATAATTTTGCTATGCTAATTATTTTATGTCTTAATAACAGATCAACTCATACAATGTGTAAGTATTGAAACCTGTTGTCTGTAGGTTCTTGGTATATGCATGAGCCTACAGTAACTATTTAAGGTATACATTTAAGTATAATTTACCTAAAGCACAAAGATTTTCCCGTACACTCTTGGGGTTCCAAAGCTCTTTGAAACTAGCAAGGCTTTGGTGTACAATCTAGAGCAGAACACTGTCGCCAAAACAAAATTCAGTTTTAACTTACACACATTTTTTTCCAGCCAGTGGCTTAACTAACAGATTTCAGTAATGGATGTGAGAAAAAGAAATGAACCAGGCATTTACGTTGAAGTTCAAGATATAAAATTGCCAAGTCAGCAAAAGTGTTGGAGTGCCATACTTGCTGATGAATAAAACCTGCTGATTTCGAGCAATGTTAAGAAATCCTTAGTTATATTTTACTAAGTTCTCTGCCTCCCTTCACTGAAGTCCTGGTTAGAGTTTTGTGACTCTCATCTCTGAGCAGAGTTGTCTGTGAGGGTGTGGAGTGGTATTTTTTACTATTTGCTGAAGACCAAGGGAAAGACAGGAGGCACAGATCCTAAAATGTCTATTCAGTGCCTCATTTACAGGAGTCACCACAGTGAAGGTGATGGTCCATGAAGTGCTTGGAAAGAAGTAGGTTATCGTGGTTGGGTTTTGGAAAGTCTTAAAATATGCAACAAGTGGTGCAGTCAGGACTTTGGTTTGTCTTAATTTTGGGTGTGATGAGCACCTGAAAGGAACTGGGCACATAGTTCAAGGTCTTTCCTTGAGTCCTTTACAACATAAGGAATGAATCAGTCATGCACAAATGTAAGTAATATCCAGTGATGTGAATACACATCCTTGAAGGTAGAAACCACACATGGGTAGGTTCTTTTCACAGTTTCAAGAGAAGCAGAATGTCTGTCTACTGGCAGAATGTTGAGGTGTCTACCCCAAGAATCACCACTACAGAACCTTAAAGATTTTACAGCAAGATTTTGTAGTTTGTGTAGCATGAAGGCAGGAGCAGATTTCAAAATGGTCAAGAAATTGTGACTTTAAGCCAATTTATGATCACAAGAGGTAGAATTTTTTTTCTTTAATGTGATCCTGTTGTTTATGCCATTGCAGTGCAAGTGATTAGCAAGAGCTGGAAATAACAAAGCAGTTTGTTTTACACAATGTTTTAGCCTCCAGACTGTGTCTTCTTTGCACTATCTCAACCTATCACACAAAGCCAGGACTTTTTCTCATGAGTTTCATAAAAATTCACACTTAGTTCAAATATTACCCTCTCTAGCCTGAAAGACAGTGAATAAAACCACATTCCTCACTTGGTACACAAAGGGTTTTGGAATCACACGTACACTTCATTCTTTGTCTGTGTAGATTATACAGCTGTTTTATTTTAAGACATGCTAGAGAACTGGATATACAGGGTCATTGTCTGCTCCAGTTTGGGGAGGCATGGTCCTAATTTGGGCAAACACATCTCCATCAAAAGGACCTACGAATGGAAAATGCCCCAAGCTTGGTAAAATGATGGTGCTTTTATTTTATTTTTTATTCTAAAATTAGTGACAGTTTAACCTCTCAATTAATAACCATGTAAAGCACTGCAGCAGAAGGGCTGAATGTAACAAGATAAGTGAACTATGCTGCCAGATTTTTACTGTCAGAATTTACTGAGAGTCTTTTATTCTTCCTGAGTAAATCTTGTTGACCAATTCTCCTGAAATATAAACAAACAAACAAACAGATGCACAAGGACAACTTCCACCACAACCTCCTGCTGGGTTATGTCTCAACTCTACCAGCAGTGGTAGCTGGCCACAAAAACTATTTAGTTGCAGAGGAACTTCTTTGTAAGTCTTTCAAATAAATAAATACATGCCCTTGCTCAGTAAACACTTGTTTGGAAATTTCTAGAGGTGTCATTTTCAAGTTTTTTATGTCCAGTGAGGTCAATTTGTTTGCTTTCTATATTTTAATGTTTTTTTCCTATGGCTCATACTGGCTACTTACACAAGTCTGTTTTAAAAGAGCTAAGCTGTTACTGAAATTGTAATCTGCCAATCTCATCTCAAAAAACCCCTGTTCAAATGATATTTGGATCAGATATCATATCTTAAAAGAAAGGATTAATATAAGTTGCAAAAATGTTGACAAATTTTAGAAAACTTGTGGCCGTTTCCATTGCTTTTTCAGCTGGCATCATCCCTTTTTTCCTTTTTTACTCCAGCTTTAAACTATTGCAAGGTCAACAAATTCCTCCAAGCATTCAGTTCAAGCTGGTGTGGGTCTGGCAGTCAACTGCTTGTCAACTCTCACCAAAGGTGGGAGCCCTCCTGCAGACCTGGCAAACAGACTCTGCAAAGCCCAGTTAAGAGACAGCAAAAATGATGCAATTGCAAAGAATTAGGGCTTCATCCTCTGTAAAGTCTCATACAGAAGACATTGGGTTTTGTAGCTCTCTACCATCAAATCAGCACTAAGTGATAAAAGTGCCTTCTGGATACATAGCTGCCACCTAATTTGGGTGGTTCATAGTCTTTCCTCAACACAGACGTATACAAGTTGTAGTAAAATATTGAAAGACAGGAATATGTATAAATCCATTAATAAGTCAGAAGGAAAGAGGTAATAAAAAGCTATTTTCTAGTACACAGTTAATATTAAAAAAATAAAAAGAAAACAAAAAAAGAAGCTGTTTATTCATAAGACACAGGTATTTACGTGAAGGACAAAGAAGAGAGAATTTTAAAATATGTCTGTTCCTCTGGCTCCTTATATTTAGGCTACAGTCATGGGATGTGATGGGTTCCAATTTAAAGACCACAGAATAAGTTGGCAGCTTTCAGGGGAGACCCAGTCACTGGCTATTTGCATGTGCAGTGCCTCAAATGTGAGGGCCCAGATGCTGTAATGCTCCTCTGCAAATGGCAGAGGATTACCAGAAACACAGTCTGTTGAGTTATTTGGATGTGCTGTGTGAGCTCTGGATGTGAAGCAACAGAACAGAAAACCAAGAAGACAGGGATGGGGATAGTCCATGATTTGTACTTTTTAGGGTAGAAGTTTCCATCCTGAAGAGATTTCTGAACACAGACAATCTCGACAGTTTAAATAACAATTTCTCTGACTTTTTAGCCCAAAACTATAGTCTATAGACTTAACCTTTGATGTATGACATATAAATAAGTTGGGTGTTCTTTCCTTCCAAAAAAAGGCATTAATTTAAATTTCTCCCACAAGCCTATCATTTATGTTTCCCAGTCAAAGTGTGTTAGGGCTGCTATCTTGCTGCTGCTTAAGCATTTATCAGTATTATAAGTAGTTCCCTGTAGAATGATTCTTTTCTTTTCCTACTTCTATGTTCTGAAAAATGAAACAGCTATTTATATTTTTCTGTGAAAACTGGGGAATGCATTACTTTATCTTGTTAATACCACCCCAGATGTTAACGTTTCCGCTGCACTAGATTCATAATACCCAACAAGAAAAAAATTAGACCATTTATGGTAAATGTAAAATAGATAGCAAAATCGTTATTCATTTTTTTTCAAGAGTTAAAATATTGACTTTGCAAAAGTAAAATTAAACAGAGCCATGAATACACATCCTGGAATAGATTTTCAATACTTGAACAGCATCATCATATAGACAATTATTTTATGATACCCAGAGTGTTTCCTGGTAAGCACTAGAACGAAGAAAATAGAGGGGGAAAAAAGTAAGATAGTATATATGGAGAGTTAAATAAGTTGTTAAATAAGTTAACATTTTAGCTATGTAGTCCCCAGAACTGTAGTTAGGTCCATGCTTTCTTTTAAACTTTTTTTAATTGGAAACCATGGATCTGAATTAAAACAAAATGATGAATTCATTTCCACCGAAAGAACAATCTGACACATCTAAGACTTCTCTCTCTCTCTCTCTTCTCTTTAAGCCTTCCCCTTCCTCTGTCCTCAGAGTTACTGTGAAGAGTTTTGTAATGCTTCACATGAGGTCATAGCTGGGAAGCAAGACTTTTATATAAAAACTTGTGAGAAATGGAAACAAAATCTGCAGCCCAGCTGATTCATGCTGCTGTGGCAGAAGCAGTGTTACTCAAGGTAGAAAATGTTATGGAGACTCTCTTGTAAGATATATATATTTATTTCTTCTGTGTCCCATTCTAACTACACTGTTTCTTGTGTTTCCATAATATTTGTTCTGGCATGAAATAGCCAAGGAAACTGAAACACATTCTGGATGTCCAGAATCTATTCCTTGCCACTGTATTCCATAGCTGCTCAGGTGCTATTTTGTTGATTTTATTAGTTGTGGCAAATGAAGCTATTTTTAATGCCCTGCACCAACTCTTTTTTTTTTTTTTTTTTTTTTCTTTTTTTTTTTTTTCCCTTCTTCTCTGAATCTGCTCTATTCCAATGTCATTGTCTGGTTTCACTGCAGTATCCCAGCCTACCATTCAGGCATTAGCATTATTTCCATGTGGGAGGTGACACTGAGCCATGGGCCTCCACTCCCTCTCACATGCATTATAGATGAAGAATGTGTCAAAACTTCTCAGTATCCATTGTCTCTGATCTGTGTTTGAGAGATATCACAACATGCAGGAGTGTACAGAGCAACTTCTCTAAGGGCTTTCCCATCCTTGACAGGGTACTAAATCTTCAGGAAAAAACAAAACAAAACAAAACAAAAAACCAACAAACAAACAAACAACAAACTCAAGTGAAATAAGAAATAAAATTCTCACCTCTTCCTGACAAGCAGATGCTGTTGTGGTGGTTAATGGAGGGCAATTTAACACTAGTGTGTCCACTTCCCATTTTCCTTGGTATTCATTCACTCAGCAGAGTCTCAAAACAACAGAACTCCACCTGGGAATCCACACATCTTGTAGATTATCAGCTGATTGATACTTCTGCCTATATTGGAAAACATAGTAAAGAATTTTCAGCCTCTGCATCATATCAGCAACACTTTGCCCAGTGGACTTAAAAAGAAATCTTCAAAAGGTTTTCCTATTTAAATTATTTATTAATTTAATTCTCATTAAAAGGTAACCCAGATTTATTCCGGATGCACTTAACGTCCTCTCTACTTGTGATAAGTTCCATCTGTATAAGCACACCTGTGTGATAAAAAACAGCATACAGGGGGCTGCAGATATTAAATAAAGTGTAAAAGGAAATGTTTCAGATGGGTTTTAGCTTGATGAACTTCACAAAAATTTTGTCCTTTCAAGATAAGTGCTCCAGAACAGCTTCGTGGCTGAAAGTTGTTTGTGTAAGAGAGGCCTTTTTTTTTGACAGCTTTTGCTATATAAACATATTCCCATGTTACTTGTTTGAACTTTTGATAAATTATTGACACTCTGCCATCTCAAGAATTATTATTATTATTATTTTTCAAAATTCTTATTTTTCTTTTTCTTGAAGAATCTTCGTGTATCTGATCCTGCTTCATATCCCAGAGAGGGTGAGAAAAAAAAGGAAAGTTCCAAACTCTCAGTCTTTGGGATAAATAAGAGCAACAAAATCAAAATTCCTGATCGACACAGAATAATATTTGGAAAAAGCTCTTGATTACTCTAACCTAAATCAATCCTGATCAGACCAAGGTGCAAGGCTCTCAGATAGGCTGGGCATGCCAATATATGAGGAGTAGGTGCTGTACTGGGGCAGGGGCCTGCGAAGGCCAATGGGTGGATCTCATATTTAAGGTGGGAGAGTTGGCAGAGGCTTTATTGACTGTAAAAGATTTTCTGATATTAGGGGAAAATCTGAATTTTGTATGAAAACACTTTGCATTGCAAGTCTATATTTGGCTTGCTTTGTTACCTATTTTGTTTTGGTTTTTTTCCCAGGACTATCCATAGGTAGGTTTTGTACAAGATTTTAGCTGAAAATTGACAAAATTTTCTTAGGGTTTTTTTTTTTTTGTTCTTAGAAGTGCATGTTGCATCTTTCAATTAACGCATGGCACTGTACAAGCAGGTTGTTAAAAAAACTTCACAGGTGTGGAAAGACTGCTGGTTTTCCCATGGTCCTTGTGAGCTCTTGAGAACTTTGATTTGTACAGCTGTGGCAGCTTAATTTGTACAAATTTGGTAACTTCACTTGAAACAATGCACTGACTCTGATGAAGTAAAAATTTTTTCCAAAAGACCTCCTCTCCTTCTTAAGCTTAAGCAGATGCTCACAGAAAAGAGCAGACTTGTTAAAAAACGGAATAAAAAGTGAACAAAACTCAGGAAACCCAAGGAGCACATCCTAAGTGTTCCTAAGCATACTTCCCAGCTGTCTATTTTGGCTTGGCATGGCAACATAAGAGAATAATCATGATAATTTTTATTACAAAATCTTTTTTTGGTCAAGCGAATTTTCATACTTGTCATTTATAAACTCTTTGATAGCTGAAAGTAAGACCCAGAACAGGATTTATTGTAGGAAACTTGTTTCCAGTTAACTCATATGATTTCAGGATTTGTTTTTTTGGGAAATTTGTATTAACTTAATTGCTTCAGACTTCAAATAAAACTGAATGATCCCAGGAAAAAATCCCATGTATTTGTATTTAGACTTTTTCTGAATAGTTTCACATCCATGAGACCCAAGGTTCTCCAGTGAATAATGATAAAAATAACTTTAAGATCAAAATCTGTAATTTTTAATGAAACTGTGAATTTAGAAGTGTTGTATTGGAATGCAAGTACCCTGGTCACTTTTGCAATAACTTTGTGAAAAACTTTTCCTGTAATGTGCTATACACAAAAAGAAAATCAAAAGTAATCCTGAGCAGGAGCATAAGATATCTAAGCACATCAGACAGATGGTGTTTCTTCAATAAACTAAGAACTCATCTCCAGTTCCCATGCTCACCATCTATGTGGAACCATGAAAAAGACAATATTAGAAAGCATAACCTTACTTATTTCTCTAACATGACCTTCTTATAAATCTTTTTTTTTTGCTCTCTATCTCTTCTATAAACATCACAGTCTGTCGATGGAGAGATCTTAAATGGACGTGAAGCATTAACAACTTATTTTTGATGATGACTCTGAATTCCAGTTACTGTGCATGGAATTATCAAAACAGAAGTCAAGGGCAGATTTCCTTCCCCACATTTTCAATACAGGAAAAAGGTGGGAAGGGAAATTTCCTGAAGTTCACATACGAGACCATGATCTAACTTCATTTGCAATGATGAAAATGGCTCTTCATCTCTAGTACAAACATTTGCTTTTTCAGAGCTGTTGAATGCTCAGATTTTTTTCAGTAACCTTGGTAGGAGCAGGGAGAATCTAGTCCCTTTAAAACTCAGTACCATAAGAGTACAATCATACCCTCTAGAGGAATGGAAAGCAACATGCATACCTACACTATTGTGTATTTTATATCTAGCATCAACTTTGTTCTAAACAAAAACTCTTTTTTTTTTTTTTTTTTTCCCCCATGGATAAAAATAGTAATTACTATAGTAAGACTATTAAGCAAAATATTTTCCCTCATTTTCCTCTTGATTTGCTAAAAAACAGGCAGGGATTGTTGCACTGGGAATACCAAATTTTGATTTTCTAAACAAACCTGGACTCTTTCTTTATTCTATCAGGATTTAATTTGTTCTTTTTTTGATGGGCTTAGTTCTCTTGTTACCACTCAAAGCCTCTATATGATCAGCTTGGACTTCTCAGATTGATATCCTTCTCTCCTGTGAAAAAATAACCTACACTTTCAGAATTGTAGCTCTTTTACCTCCAAACTCCATTACCTTTCACACTGATATTTTTCTTAACCTCAAGAGCGATTTCTCTTGAGATGTTTGAAACTGCACAATCACAGCCCACATAAAGCCAGAGGCACACTTTTTCTAAGAAAATACTATCTGATTTTCCAACCTTCTCCATCTTTCCATATCACCCATTCTTCCTGCCATGTAATTCTTGTGCTTTACATGTTCTGCAGAGCACTTAAATACATCGTACACAGCTGGGGCTGAATTCTTCTTGTCCAGCAAGACTGAGAGATAAGATTTCCCCACAGACATGTGCTCCTGCACTGATACTAACAGGAATTTCATTGAGGTTATAAGTCCTTGCTGGTTTTCTCCATTACCATTAACTTGTGCTTGACACAGGTTTGGTCCGTGGCAGCAGCAGAATTACCTGGCTAAGGATTACCTCCTCAAGGATGATTTTATAGTTACAACACTATAAAATGCCTGTGAAAATTAATCTGGAGTTCAAGCCTGGCACTCTGGAGATGCTGCACCATTTTTATCTCTCCCTCCACAGGCTTATTATCTCCTCAGACATGACCTAGCATAGTCTTTGAATTCACGTGCATTGCACAGTTTACGCAAATAAAAGTATGTTCAGATCTTTCCTGGTGGTAAATTGGTTAAGGAAAAATTAGACTTACTGTCTATGTCCTTACAAATTTGGCCAGTACCCTTTAAAATGAACGGAGAAAAAGGATTAGTTGAACACACATTTGATCAGATGAAGACAGACCATATAGAAAGGGGAAAAAAGGAAGTGATGCAAAAAAGGAAAAAGGAAATGATGCAAACCAACATTAAGAATCCTTTTATAGGGTTTGAGTCATCCCAAATGGAGAATGTTATGCTGAAGTTATGAGAGGAGGTGTCTGCTATCTGTTTTTTTAAAAGAGGAGCAAAGAGGGAAATAAAGGAGTCCCATGGAAGACCAGTGCACAAGTTCAGAACCCATGAAAAATGTTTTTTTGTTCACAGAGGAATGTATCACATTTCTTGCCATTTTTGTTATTTGTCAAATCTCTCCAACTAAATTGCTAAGTGTTGAAATGAATCAGGAGAGAATTTATTCACTTGGTGAATACCTTTAAAGTAGTAATACGAGTGTTTGCAACACCTATGACCATCAACATCAGCAAAGGAAACATTACATGCAATGCTTAGGAGGAAAAAGGACTGAAGTGAGAGTGTCAGGGCACACAAGCCAAAAACTCTGTCATTGCTTGGGATGCTTGGAGTATTTGATTGTGGTATAACTCTTGAGCTATCTTCAAGTTTTCTTGTCAGTTCAGAACAATGGAGACACTGGCAATTCTTGCACAAGTGTAAACTTAAACTTTCTGTGATGTAGCAGCTCATGAAAAACATGATTTTGATTTGAGCTCCTACATCCTGAGCGCCAAACTATGATGGACTCAGATCGTGAAGTTTCTTAAACATCAGCAGGATTAGATGTGGAAGAAAAGCATAATTCAGCTTTCTTAGGGCTCAAATGAACAAATAATTTTTTACAAATGCATTTGAAATCTCAAGTCAGTAGTAAAAACTCAAAGAATTTTGCACAAGGTTTTGTAACTGAAGTACTTCTAGCTCCAGCAAGAAGTAAGTAATAAAGTTCTGAAGGCATCTTCCCATGCCAGCTGAGGTACAATTGATGTTAGTCAAATTTTCCTTCCTTCTGATTGTCAGGAGAAAGGAAAGAAAGGCTGAAGAAGTGTTGTCACTCTGGAGCCCTTATGCTGAAGGTTTGGAAAAAGCAGATATATCTCTTGGAGTGCCTCTCAGCTTCCAGCCCTGTAGGACCATGGTGACCACAGGGAAGAAAATTTCTACATAGTGTGGTGCAGCTATGTGGTCTTAAGTAAAGTGGTCTTGTTATGGTGCCTGTATCTGCATTGATTTTATTTTAAAATAGAGGTCATAGCTTCCTAACAGGTTGAATATGGATTAATGTATCATATATTATCCATCTGATAGAGATTTCCCATTTTTCAACTCAGACCTGCATGGGAGTTAAACTTGTGCCCTAAGTTTCAGCTCAGTGCAGAGAGCAAGTAAATGATGGAAATCAGGATTTGTAGTGAGTAACCCAAGCCATCCTTAAATACCTACACCTCTGTAATGTCCTATACTGGCTTTGCAACTATAGAAATACACTTAAAGAAGTAATCTGTCCTTTTAGCTAATAACATCAAAATGAGACCTTTTTCTTCACTTTGGCTGGACCTCTAACCTTTAAAGGTGAGTTAGACAGCTGCAGAAAACCTGATCTCATTTTCTGCCCCTGGCAAGATTTTTTCAAGTTCATCTTCTTTTTTCCCTTCTCTCAAAATCTGATGAAAAATGAAATGTCATGAAAACAGGCTCTGAGGCTAAAAAACCTCTGTCTGTCTCTGTGACAGATGTCAGTTTGAAAGGTTTCAGGTCACCTGTCAGAAGTATGTCAGTATGATCCATACAAACATCTACTCAACCTCTAACACTAACATTGAGTTCTGCTTTTTAAAATACCCCTTGAAAAAGAATCAAATGATTTCAAGTCACTGCCTTTTCCCCTTTCTTTAACTCTGATTAATGAGCCAAACTCTTAGGCAAAAAAAAAAAAAAAAAAAAAAAAAAAAAAAGGAAAAAACCTCCTAACAAAAAAAAAAAGAAAAAAAAGAAAAAAAGAAAAAAAAAAGGAAAAAAAGTGCGCCTTTAAAAAAGGACAGCTTGACCTTTTTGTGCCCCTGGCAGTGAACCAATCAGCATTCTCGTAATCCAAACACAGATGCCTGGAGCTAAACAAATCCTATACTTGTGAACAAGAATTCAGTTTGCTGTCAAAATACAATGACGAGCAGCAAAGTGCTGCTCTTAAGCAAAATATCCTGAATTAAATTAAAATGTTTCTGATTAATAAAAGGAGTAATGGGAGTAGTGTCATATATCACTAATAGCATCATTTGGAAAAAATTATGTTGAACTATTTACGCATATATATTACATATGTACATTTAAAGCACTGTACCTCATCTCTACATGAGGCATAATCACATAATATTTTATGCCACCAGAAACATTGCTCATCTAACACTGCAAATCAGTATTTTGTGATGATTAATTAACAGGCTTGAACGTTATTTTGTTCCTGGCTTAGTGTCATAATGTTTGCATTATTTCTCACAACCCAGTTCTGCCCTTTAAAAGACTGAGCCCCTGTTTTGTTAAAAAAAAAATAACTGCAGTATTAAAGAGAAGATCCCAGCTGCATGACAGTTTTCATCATCATGTTGTTTTAATAGTTTACCAAATAGATTATCTTACATCTTTCTGCCAGTTTTTATTTCCAAATGTCCAGCACGGATCCTATCAAGTGGGTTCTTGATGCCAATGGGCAATATTTTTTAACGTTTCTTAAAAATCTGTGGTGTCAATTTTAGGATGCAATACAATAGTGGGGAAACAAGATCTGGACATCACACTGATAGACCACAGATGCACCAGATCCAAATTTCTATGTAATTGCGAAGTATTTCAGTGCTAATTTTTGTTTCAGAGTTGAATATGTCATTTCATTCAGTCATAAAACAGATGAGAAAACATAGGGGGTGTTTTTATGTGGTTGTACTCTCTTCTCAGGTGTAGAGGTCTCATTTTAATATTTATTTAATGTTATGCTGCTTCTGGCTACGTGTCCATAATCTTCCCCTTTTTTTCATAAGTACATATACCAAATGTGGAAACAAACTGTGTCAGATTACAGTTCTTCAGTTCTTTTTTTTTTTTTTCCTTTTTTTTTTTTTTTTTAATAATTAATGATGGCACTGTGCCGCTCTCCAGGAGTTAATTTCATTAACATTTAAACTGATTCATATGACAGGAAAACAGTCAGCTTGGTATCAAAGGGTTACCGCTCTTACAAAACAAGGATCAACTTCATTTTAGGCAGGCCTACAGAGATTTGGGAACAGTTGGAGGCAGAATCATCCACAGAAAAGTACCAGTATTGTTTAGGCGAAGATAACCACAAACATCCTGAAATACTTAACTGTGTCTAATCTCCTAGTGACTCATGTTTACATTATTTTTTACTTTTATGTCACTTTCCTGCTTTTTTTTTCTTTTTCCACCGAAATCTTTCGGTTAAACGCTATTATTTTTTTTAATTTTATGAGTACAATTGTAGGGTGGAAATGAAGATGTTTACATGTCATATTACTTCACAAGATGGCCAGTAGGATTATTTCAAGGCTCTGATGGGAATGGGTAGTTTTACTAAAAACAGCCATCTGCACAACTTCTCTGGTCACAGTGGGTGTGATGCAGACTGGACCAGGACTGGACACTTTCTGATGCAACTTCAAGTCCACCTTGCAAGTGGGGGAAAAACCACTGCAACAATCAATATTCCTTGTGTCTGCAGAATTGTAAATATTAAGCCGTAATTACAGAGTTTTCCTCCCCAGTGTTCTTGTAATTTCAAGGTTTGGAAATACATCTGCAAGATATCATTTTTTTCTTCTGCCAAAAAAGCTTATTAATCCTATGGGTTAAATGCTGAGAGTGTTTAAACAGATGATAAACCATTTAACGTAACTTTCTTGCCTCCAGTTATTTTTAGCACTTAGGCTGTGACACTCTGCTCCTCTGAATAAAACCGTGAACTAAAAGGTATACACATTCCTTATCACACAGTAAGCCCTTTTAGAACCTAATAAATTAATTAGATCTCCAAAGAAAGTCTTTCACTTGCATCTCTCTCCCCCTTAGCACCGCCAACTACATCTGGCTAGCCCGCCAGATACTGAGAGGGCATTATTGCAGATTATAATCAGAAATGTTGAAGCAGTTATTGGTGTCACACTGGAATCGCATATCAACATTGCCACAAACAGCCTTTCCCTTGTAAGAATGGTGCTTTGATGTTCCAACCCCCAGCAAGAATATTAAGAAACCAAAAAAAAAAAAAAAAAAAAAGGGAGGGTGAAAAAAAACCCCAGCAACGATTGTGAAGACAGATTTCCCAGCTGAAATTAATAATTCTGAGCAGCACTAAAATTAATTACTCTGTAGTTGTAAGCAGGCAGCGGATTTATGGTAAATGACAGAGTGTTTGCAAATTTTCCTGACTACTCGATTAGAAAATGCACCAAGTACAGGCGTCAGCCGAGCATGCATTATTTAAGTGGTTGGTGTCTGGCGACAATCTGGAAGCTGCAATTGTTGTGGTTGCCCGTAGGAAAATTCGCACTTTCTGGGAGAAATTCTTTCACCTTTGTGTGCCCACAGCACGAATCTCTCCTCATGGCAGCTGTAGGATACACTGGAACTTCGTGACCTGGAAAATGTGGGACAACTGACACAAGGTGACCCCCTGAATGCTGGGGTAGGCCCAATTAATTTAAAATTTTGCTTGGCCTTGTCTCTTCCAATTTTCTAAATCCTCTGGAAAAATGATTAATGCGTACACTGCCAATGCGAAAATATTTTTGACCCTATTAAAGTCGACCAAGGGTAAACCAAGTGTAGGCTGGCATTGTATCAAACTAGCTTTATTAAATTTGATTGGAGGTTTGTATGAGGAAGGGACAGACAAGGACGTTATTTTGCACAGCAACTCCCTTTTAAATGAAAATACTGGGAGGAATAAAAAGTACCGGTGCGTGTTGGTACAGAGCTGTGTTTAACCTAGCAAAATCTTACAAAACAAAAAAAAAAAAAAGAGTGATTATTCCTGAGAAAGCTTAGCATTTCCTCCCTGTGAAAGTATGTTGTCCCTGAAGTTGATTCATTATATGACGAGTATTGTTTGAAAGAGAATGATTCAAAACTTGCCTTTTCAGATTTTTATTCCCCAATTTATTCTTGTCCTTTGGGTTCCAGCAGCTGGAGGCACAACCAGCAGAAGGTTTGAAGAATGAGATGAGGGCAGATGTAGGCACCTCAGTCATAGAAAAATGTGGTTTTCAACACTTTTACCAGTTTCTACTGTATTGTTTTGTTTTGTTTTTTTTCCAGTCAAGTGTTCCAAAGTTTGGCATAAGCTGAAAATAATGAAATTTCCCCACATTTATCCTGTTTTGTTTATGATCCTGAAATGCAACACCCTGTTCCAGGACACTTTTTAAGGCTGAAAGGGGCATATTGTCCATATCTGATTCCTTATGGTGACTATTTTAGCTCAAAAAAACTCCACCAAACAAACAGACAAACGAACTAAAAGGTAAAAATACTTTCTGATTTTGTGAGAAGGAAACAGTGATAGCTGCTGTTTTACATCCCCTTGAAACCCATTAGAGGATTTAAGATGTTATCCTGTCCTCCCTGCTTCTTCCAGTCCTGTTTAGGCACCTTGTTGACTAATTTAAGGTAAATTTATATGAATAAGGGTAAATTATCAGTCGACAATAAATCACAAACAAAACACTTCAGATGGAGTGGTCCAGCTAGTGCAAAGGGGAACATTCGAGGCTTTTAGTGCTTTTGAGTGGTATAAGACTCATAATTATAAGATGTTCTGTACTGTCAACATGAAATAATCCTTCAGCCACTGAAGACAGAGCAAAAGCTGAAACTGCTCAGCCTAGACAGCTTTACTTAGAGGAGTAACTGCAGTGAAAAAAATAACCAGACTGATGTCTTTGAGGAGATGGACATAATGATGCACATGAATGACAGCCTTATTTTGGTAAGATGTGAGCTCACTGGAGACCACCAACAAGCTGTCAGCAGATAAGCATTAAATTATTTTGATGAAATGACTGAAGTCCTGCTTGAGTTAAGCTTGATAAACAAAAATGAAGGGACCCCTAAGCATCCTTGTTGAACTCCCCCCTAAATTCAAGCTTAGCATTTTCAGAAAATATCCCGTCACAAATACATGTAGTGCAAATATAAACATTTACACATATATATGCATAAAGTTTTTAATTAGAGAGATGCAGACACGTTGCTTCAGTCTACACTGGTTTTAACCCAGTTACCTGGAACCAGATTTATATTCCCCCAAATCTGTGATATGTCAGTTAAAGCCAGATAAAAATTAGGTGTAGTATGCAAAGTTTGTATATGACTACTGAATATTTTTTTCCCAAGACACATCCACAGGCCTCATCTATTAATGTCTAAGCAACCATTAATTTCTGAAAGTCTGCTTGCTGACATAAATTTGAAGTGAGTGAAATGAAGGACAGGATAAACTGGACGTGAAAAAACTTCAGGTTTGAACGAGAAACATGATGATGTTCACCCATCCAAATAGTTACAAAAATTGCTGAAATAAAAAAAAATCTATAGCTACAGGAGTGCACCACAGTTGTACTTTTTATTTCATAGTTTGTGAGTTGGTGGGCTTGGTAACCTCTTTAGTAAACTAGACCTTCCAGCACACAATGCTGCTGACAGCATTTCTGAGAATAGCAGCAGATCCAAGAACAGCAACAAAAAGAATATTTGCATATCCTGAGCTACTTTTAATACTAAAACTTCAAAGATGAGTTCACCAAAGGGTGAGAGGACTCATAAAGTGTGCAAGTCTAATTTGCTGAAGAGATGCAAACTGTTTCTAAAAATTAATTCAAAAAATTGCAATTAATTTTTTGCTTCTATTTTATCTGTGTGTTTTACGTATTTAAAAGGCATCTATAATTTTTTACTTAAATATGAAGCATATTAAGTAAAATTCTCATTAGAATTCTTCCCCCTAGTAACTAAAACAAGGAACACAGAGAGGCACCTGTAAGCCAGTACAACCAAATATTTTACTCATTTGTAATATGAACCCCTGATTATAGGGCAACATCTGTGGTCAATGTTTTGCAAATGCTGTCTTGGAGTGACATCAAAAGTGTCTTGTGCTAGGTCCTGGGTTTGGACTGTTTCTAGAACTCCCACTCCTGTGGCCTTTACAAGAACCTCAATATTTTATTTCTCTTCTGTTTTCTGGGTTGTTTTTTTGTTTTTTTGTTTTTTTGTTTTTTTGTTTTTTTAAATTTTCTTTTTTTTTTTTTTATTTTCTGGTGAAATCAAGTCTTTCAGTGACAGTTATCCATAAGAACAATAACTGTGCTTACCTGCTGGGCTATTAGGGTGGTGGTTCTGTTTTTGGACTGTGCTTGTGTGCTTGGTGGTCACTGTTAAGTCATGGAGAGTGTGGGAAAAATAATCCAGGAAGAAAGTGAAGGTTGCTAACATCTTACAAAGGAATTATGAACATTATTTGTGTATTTCTGGTTTAAATGGGAAACAAAGGATCTAGTCTGAGACTGTTTACAGTACTGAAATAACTGCTTGTCTTCCAAACAGACTCAATCTCAGTCCTGCTGATAATTACAGCCACCTCATCATTACCCTTAGGGAGAGAGTGAGATATGCTCTGTGAGAGTCACTTTGATGTCCAGCTCATGGCAGGACTGGTCAGGATTTATGTGGATTCCGGGGTCACAAAATAAGTACATTTTGTCCTTAGCTTAAATGGAATCTTGATGGCCTACTTCAACAAACTTCCAAAAATATGCAACACCAGTGACATCTTTTGCTCTAGATCAGTCTACAGACTCACTGGAGCTGCTACTCAAGATTTGAAAATTTCACAGTGTCATATATCTCCAGATCAGGTGTTTTCTGTTTGTAGTCTCTTTTAATAGTTTCCATTTTCTACACTGGCCACAGCTGAACCATGAGAGCTCAGAATTTTTCTTGCTAAGTCCAAAATCCAGGAAATTTCTGTTTCTTTCAGGATTGAGAGAACCAGGAATCAATCTGTCACTCATCAAGGTAGCCTTTATCTTTAGGTCTACCAAAATACCCCCATCAAACCAGTTCTGTGTCAGTAATGGTTCTGTCTCTTGCTAAGTGGGACTGTAAACTCTGGAAGAATTTGGGTTGGCTCCACTTCATGGTGTGCTAAGCGTAACCAGCACTAGGCTGGCAGAATAAGGGGGGAAAAGCTGTTGAAAATCAGTTTGCAGAGAAAACAGAGTAATTTTTTTGAAAAATACAGTAACAGCTCATTTGAGCACCTGGCTAAATGATGAAGGTGGTTTTGCTGGATGAGATACTAAAGATGGGTTTGTCCATGGATAGATGACCATATCCATTGCCTAAATAGGAAAGCATCCACTGTTCACACAGACAGCTGCTGTGGGGACAGGTGAGACCTACAGAAGAGATGATAATGAGCTGATTGATAGTGCCTTATTATCAAATGGCCTGCCAAAGGCTTGTGCAATCTTGAGTTCAGTCCAGCTTAGCTCCTTTTTAATTTTTTCAGTCAGAAGCAGATATGGAGCCTCACACGAAAATCAAGTCTATAGGGTAGATGAGTAGAATAACTGCAGAAAATTTTCTCTTTTATGACTAAAGATACGTGTACATTCCATATTAACTATTGCAGCAATATTGTAGCTGGAGTGGTAGCTTTAATTCCTTTTCCTGTTACATGATGAGAAGTTTTCCAGGTTTGGACTCTGCAGAGGCAAAGCTCTCACAAACTGGTGCCCAATTAGTGTTGTAATTCCCATATTTCCAAAATTAAGTATAAAGGTTGAAGCAATTAGTTGTTATTTCCTGTATTTAGGCACAGTAGAAATTATGCCTTTCATAACACCACAATTCCTAGGTGGCTGAGGATTACCTTTTATGTAACACTTCCTCTCAAGTTTTGCTGTGCTACCAAAGCTGCACGGTTCAGTCAAGACAGGACTTGGATGCTCTGCATCCCAGACATCTGACTGCAATTATGGCATCTTTATTAGGCTCTTGTTTAACCACCTTTCCATGGTGCTGTAGCTGAGTGTTTTGTTCTTTAGCTCAATATCAGTTGCTGAGGGACACTTTTTCTGGGATATGAAGTCATTGAAGGCAGGAGTGTACTCCAGGGTTTTACTGATGGAAACAGCCTGGTTGCAGTTATTTCCCTTTGCATATCTAAGTGTCATGGCCCTTTCAATTTATTATTATGTATATTGTGTGGATGAAATTTTGATAATTTTCACAGAGTGTGGGCTTTTTTGGTGTTTTTGTTTCACAGCAGAATGGTGCCAATTTCAGGATCATCTGCTGACTCCCTTTCACCCTCAGACATTGGTGAAGGCCTTTGCGAGTGATCTATTGTCTGCTCATTTTAATCACCCAAGGATAACTGGCAAGATCAGTACAATGCAGTATCCTAAAACTTTGTATTTATTTTTGAGGTACTGCACCACACCAGCAGATTTCTATCATGTCACATTGTGTTACACAGACTTACAGTGAGAAGAAATTTAACGGGAAGTGACATGGTGTAAGTGATGCACTGACATGTATAATTTAAAGACTATACTCTTGTTGGAACCAGACACCTGCAATTAATTCAGATATTGGGAATACAAAATGAAACTTATGATTAAAGCCAGAAGGGACTTAAGATGCATATTAAGCTCATGAACTGGTGAATTTCTCTGTTTATCTAGCAGAACAGCACAGTTACTAAATTTCTTCTGTGAATTCAGATGTAGAGTGCCATTGCTGCTGCTTTGGTGGGGTATTATCAGTCTATAAGATACACAAAAATTCTTCATGTCCTACCCATAAAACCAGAGCTTGATTTAAAACAGATAACTTTTATTTATTTAGGTTTTTCTTTTAATTTATCTTTTTTTCTGTTATCTTTATATTTTTTATTAAATAAATACCCATGTTGGTGACTAATTAAATATAGGAAATTCCAGTTACTTTCTATGGTGCTATGTTGGTGGTTTTACTGAATACCAAGCAGAGACACTGCTTCGTGGGAGTGACCAGCAGTCACAATTCTGGATGAGCAATTTTGTGAACATACAACGTTACATCTTACACATACCTCCTCACAAGGCAAACATTTGGATTTTTTTTTCCCCTATAGCTGCATATCTGTAACCTCAGATTCAGGATTTTTATAATCTCTGACGGTGGGAAAATACAGCTTTGTTTAGCTGTGCCCTACTATGAAAGCCCTAAATAAGCCAACAGCCTGAGCCCTGCATACTAATAGTAATGAATGCTGAGAATCAAGAAACTTGTACTTTCTGTCTATTGGAATAATTCAACATGTGAAGGGTATAGATGTCTTTGCATCTATTTACTTAAAAAGACATTTAAGAAAACTACCAGAAC
This sequence comes from Heliangelus exortis, assembly GCF_036169615.1. NCBI lineage: Eukaryota > Metazoa > Chordata > Aves > Apodiformes > Trochilidae > Heliangelus > Heliangelus exortis. The sequence continues at coordinate 71,656,185 of NC_092454.1, read as the reverse complement.
AGCTTTGAAATATACATAATGTGAAAAAACATAAAAGAGGAGCAGCAGCAGCAGAATTCTTCCTCCTACAACACCAGTGGTTTCCACTGGAAGTTTCTGCTTACTAACTTTATGGGTAAGTTATCACTTATTAAAACCTAACTTGTATTTTTTATGGCTGGTCTTTTCTTTGATCAAAAAGGCCTCAATGACAGACACATAAGCCAGTAAACCAGAGGTTAGGATCTTTGTTTAAAAATAATCAGCATGTGAATGTTAATGATTAGGGATATGTAAAAAGTTGGGGGTTGGTTTTTTTGGTTTTGATTGTGGTTTTTTTTTTCCTTCTTTCCATAGACTCATAGTATAATTCCCTTTAAATGTAAAATCTTATTTCCTTGAAACAATGAGACCTGATGGAAAAAAAGTTAGAAAAGTAAAACCTGGACTGTGCCAAGTCCAAGATGTTATGAAAGATAACTCTGGCACTAAGTTCTCACAGGTATTAAGCCCAAAAATTAAATAATAGTGTAAGCACATAAAATGCACGGGGAGATATCCCAGGTGGATCAAATGGGTTCCTTGTACTGCAAAGTGGAAACAGCATTGAGAGGATCCCTGCTGCTGCTCTGAGGCATCCCCGTCTTCCAAAACTGCTGGAAAATGCATTTTCCTGGTATTGGAAATATATATATATATATACATATATGGATATATATATATTTCTAACAAAGCTCTTCAGTGCAGGCGGTCTGACTGATGCACTCTAAATTACTGAAAATTCATTTTCCCACATCCTGTCATTGCTGGGACTGTTTGATTAGGCAAACAGTAATTTTTTTTTTTTTTTTTCTTCCTTTTCCCTGACTAAACTACCTCTATCAGCCAATAAGGGGAGGTTTGAATTGTGAGGCTGGCCAACCTAGTACAACATACTTGCTTCATTTTCCCTGAAGAGCTTGGCAGTCCTGAAAGACATGCTCAGTGTAAACGAACAACTGAGAATGTAATTAAGAGGCATGTTAAACGATAAAAAAGGGGTAGTAACCACAGTATGCTTTCATTAATTAAAGCACTTTCTAATATCAGCCAATTACATCAACCTCCTCTGGCCCTTATATTTCTTAGGCTTTGTGTAACCGGTCCCTTTATCTCTAATGGGATCCTTATAATGCTGACCATGTGGCTTTAGAACAACACCAAAATGCTAATCTAATCCCCAGTGTTGCCCAAAGGCATTACATGGGCCCTGACATGGATCCAAGATTGGTGGCACCCTAATTCAAATAAAAGCAAGAATTAGGGCTGATCAGGTGTCTCAGTGACAACAGCACAATGAGAGACTGGGGAAGGTGGGGGCAGGTTGGGGAGGGGGAGATGGCAGCGGCAAACGATCAGGCACATTTCAAAAGTAATTGGTCTCCAGGGAGGGTGTGGGTTGATTCCTAGACCACTTCTACAGAGCCCTTTGCACCTTGCCAGCTGGAGGGAAAGTGCAGCCACTTCCAGAGAATAGCAGCGGGGCTAATGGACGTGCACATACGTGTGAAAACGGAGAGCAGGCGGCCTGAAACCCAAGGAGTCGATTAAAATGGGACTTCCTTCCAGATTTTCCTTGTAATTTATTTATTTCATTTTAAATTCACTGTCTTCACTACATTGGTTTTGAAGGCAGCAAGGGTTGATACAGAAAGTTAGGACCCTTAAAAGAACCACTTTAAAATAATAAGACTACACCTTCCTCCAGGTCTTGCTGCATAAGTGGCATGAAGTGACTTCAAAGGCACAGTAAGGCTTTTCAGTATTTTTCTTTCTTTCTTTCTTTTCTTCTCTTTCTTTCTTTCTTTCTTTCTTTCTTTCTTTCTTTTCTTTCTTTCTTTCTTTTCTTTCTTTCTTTCTTTCTTTCTTTCTTTCTTTCTTTCTTTCTTTCTTTCTTTCTTTCTTCTTTCTTTCTTTCTTTCTTTCTTTCTTTCTTTCTTTCTTTCTTTCTTTCTTTCTTTCTTTCTTTCTTTCTTTCTTTCTTTCTTTCTTTCTTTCTTTCTTTCTTTCTTTCTTTCTTTCTTTCTTTCTTTCTTTCTTTCTTTCTTTCTTTCTTTCTTTCTTTCTTTCTTTCTTTCTTTCTTTCTTTCTTTCTTTCTTTCTTTCTTTCTTTCTTTCTTTCTTTCTTTCTTTCTTTCTTTCTTTCTTTCTTTCTTCTTCTTCTTTCTTTCTTTCCTTTCTTTCTTTCCTTTCTTTCTTTCCTTTCTTTCTTTCTCTCTTTTTAATATTTTTTTTACTTTTCTATAACATCAGGTTTTGTTACCTCTTACTCTATATATCTTGAAGCATTGTCCAGCTGCACCAACTGCAGTCATCCTTACATTGTGCAAAGGGAAAGATGAACGGATCTGGTGTTTGTGCTCAAAGACACTGAATGCAACCACCAAACATCTTCTTGTGGCTCATGCCCCTAGATTACAGGCATCTCCTTAAAAAATATTAAATTAATTATAATTAATATTAACAACAACAATAAACAACTGCTGCAGCTCTAAATGAAGCAATGGAGCAGAGTGCAGAATAAGAAATCAAATAACCCGGAAAATATTTCAGCTCATTTTATCTGTTAGAAACTCCCCAGGAATTCTCTTTATCAGACTTCCCCTGGCTTCTTGCTCTGCTAAGTCAGGTACCAGCACGTCTATAACTTTTGCCTGTAAGCACTGTTCAGGCATGACTAAGCTTTTCCAATCTGACTGAAACACAGCATTTAGTCAGTGGAATTCAGCACTCTCTTTCAAGATGCATCTCTGTGTTGCCATGGCCTGGGCAGCTTGTCCAATCCAATCTGTGCTTTTGGGCATGAAGGCAGAAAATTCCATATCTTTTTGGGAAGGAGACAGTTAGATTTGCCTTCAGAAAGCTGTAAGAGGACCCCAAATTTTTATTACTTTCTTCTGTATCTTTTTCTATGGCTCCACAAGTGACAAAAACATGCACAGCAGATGATGAAGCTCTGAATTTTTCATCTGGTGAAAGCTATTTGTGAGTGCATCAGAAGACAGGACTTGCTGATAGACTGGATCAGCTTCTGCAAAGTCATTTTGGAGTGGATGGCCAGAATACATATACAGACAAAATTTTATATTTTTTTCTTTTCTGCAATGAAAATCCTCACTTATTTCACTCTAGCTTTACTATGTATGAAAACAAAGCTTTGAATTTTGTTGGTTCACCTGGAAAGCAAGAGTTTAGTGCAGAAAGATTCTAGAAACAGACAGTGGGGTTTGTGTATTCTCTGTCATGACTTGTCCTCTACAAAAATAATTTATCTGTCTCTAGAGCTGCCTGCTTTGTGCCCTGTGAACACCACCTGACTCTTGCTAAAATATTTCAGTTTTACAGTCCAGATGGCTGAATATTCTTCACGCCCCAAGCTACTTTGAAGAAGATTTAAATAAATAAATTAATAAAATTTTACACTTGTCTCCTTTCTGTAAAAATGTTTGACTATCAGTGCCACTTGACCATACAATTTTTTACCCTGATAATAAGCCAGGTTACATCCAGACACTTTATCACCATGTTGTCAGGAACAATGGAGACAGAAAGACTTTGGATGAGAGAAACAGGCTTGTGGTGAGGCACCATCCCACAGCACCTTCCTGTAGAAGTTCATGGGGTACCCGTTGGTGCAGAGCAGAACCTCAGATTGTGCCTTTTTAAAAACCTTTCTCAAGAAATGGTATCCAAACCAGAGGGAAGCCAGAGATTTATCCACCCCTTCACCTTGCAAGGAATGGTTGTCCCTTGGCAGGGAAAGATTAAGTGGAGTATTGCCATGCAGTTTTGCTTTTGTCCTCTTTTGAATGTATTTGCCTGCCATTCATGGAAATAATATATTATCTTAATTCCAGAGAGTGTAACAAATCTGATTATATTTTTAACTACTCTACAGATCACACAGCAGACCTATAATGCATGTTCTCAGAAAGACAACTAATTTTCATTTCCAATCAGCTTCTCCACAAGAATTTTCACGTAGCCTCCCTTCACACCACTAATTTCATTTTAGACCAGCCACCATATCGCACATCCCTTTGCCTGCTGTGCTAACATGTTTTCACATGCTTGTCCTTTATTACTGCAAGGGAGGCAAGACTCAAAGCATTGCTCACCCTTACACTTTGTAAAAGTTCTGGGGCAAGACCCTGTCTCCACCAGAACAACAAAAAAACAAAAAACGAAAAAGCAGAGAGAGAAATGTTTTAAAGACAAATGAGGAGAGCAGGAGAAAATAATTCAATTAACAGTAGGCAGAAGCTCCAGCCTAAGCCTCCAGGTGACTTCATCAGTGCTTAGCTACTGGGGAAAGGAACCTGACAAAGCATTCCCTTGTTACATTCCAGCAAGATTGCCCTGTGAGCTGCTCTGTACATGGAGGAAGCATCCCGAATTCCAGATGCAGTGGATGGTTCTTTCCTCAGCTTGATGGTCACTTCACCTGTGCAGTAAAAAGGGATGGTGGAAGGGAAGTCAGGGATGGTTTGCAGTCAGGGAGGTTCTGCCCACAGACTTATACTGCAATATCACCAGTGACAGTGAGACTCAGTCCTCCCATCTTTCCAAAATGGCATAGCTGAAGTTTCTGTGTTTTGTGGGAATTCTGTGTTGACTGTAGAATCATGGACTCAGAGAAAGCTTGGGTTGGAAGAGACCTTAAAGATCATCCAGACCCAACCCTCTGAGGAAGGGACACCTCCCACCAGCCCAGGTTGCTCCAAGCCCCATCCAGCCTGCCCTGAGACACTGCCAGGGATGGGGCAGCCATAGCTTCTGGAGGCAACCTGGTCTGGGTGCTCACCACTATCATAGTGAAGAATTTCTTCCTAATTGCTGACCAAAATCAGTTAGACATCCTTCTTTCAGCTCTAAATCCTTCCCCCTCATCCCATCCCTCCAGGCCCTTGTCCCAGGTCCCTCCCCAGCTTTCCTGGAGCCCCTTCAGGCACTGGAAGGTGCTCTAAGGTCTCCCCATTGCAGCCTTCTCTTCTCCAGGCTTAACAACCCCAACTCTCAGCCTGGCTCCAGTATCTCCAGCATCTCCAGGGTCTCCTCTGGACTAGTTCAAATAGCTCTGTGTCCTTCTGCTGCTGGGGACCCCAAAGCAGGACCCATCTTTACCCCAGGGGTGTCTTAGCAGAGTGAGGAGGGACAATCCAACCCCTCACCCTGTTGGTCTCACTAAGCCCATCTGACTTGCTGTTTTCCTGAGGCATCTAAGGCTTTCTCTTAGCAGAGACAGCAGAGTTAGCTTTTAAACATACCCCACTTGCAAGGGTGGAAGCAGCAAATGGAAGATCTGCAGGTCTATCAGAGGCAGAAAGTGGCACCCACCATCCTGGTGGTCTCTGGTCTCATTGCTCCTGCTCCTACCCTGAGTGCATCATCACCCACCCGCTCCCGGTCTGTCACCCTAACGAGCTATTATGTAGCAGGGGACATCCACTCTAATTATCCCTGCTCCAGGGGCAGTGACATCTCTGATGATGGCCAGTGCTCCCCACTGAACTGTGCTGCTCCTTCCTTTGTGTGCAAGTGGCTCAGGGTAATTGAAAACCCGGCCTAATATTAGGGTGGCTGGGCTAAGATAAGGATACAAAACATATCAGTGTTTCACATGACAGGGGCAGAAAGGTGAGGAGATGTGATTGACTGTTTCTGCAGGTTCATGGAGATTAGCTCCAAGGGAAGGTCCTCTTCTACTTTTTGCCTTGAACTTGCCTTGGAAAAACCCCTTGTCACCAGTTTTCTCAGCTGAGACAGAATTAATCCAGAGCAGAAAGGGGATTGGGCAGGATTTTTTTTTTTCTCCAAGTTTTGTTGTTAATTAAAAAAACAATTATCAAGGATTTCTAATTACTTTACAAGTACACTGTAGCCTGTACCTGCTCCTCAGCACATTAGTCAGAATACTTGAAACATGTTATTAAGCAGAATTACTCTTCCTCCACATCCAGTCACACTTCTTCTTAATAGCTTTTTCGAGCAACACTTCTGTGAAACAGTCATGTCTGTTTAGGTATCTTACTGCTACTAATATAATTTTTAAAAGTTTCCATTTGTTTCTATTTAAAATGAATGGGCTAAAGGGCAGGGTTGCAAAGACCTTCACTGATGTCACTCATAACAGATGGCCCAAAAAAAGTGTCTGCACAACATGTTGACCACCATGGTAAAAAAGGTGATAATAAACTTCAGAAATTCTAGGGACAACCTTGAGAGACAAATACAACATGGATACAGAGAGGGGAAAATGGGTAAAAAATTGACACAGCCTTTGGGGGGGAAGTTATTAAAATTGGAGCATGTCTGTCATCTGTGTTACAGTGAACTAAAACTCACCCAGTAATTAAGCAGGGGAAAAAGCAGCAGAGGAGTGGTGATTTGGGGCAGCAAATGCATAATCATCAAGGTTTTGCCTCTGATGGTGCTAAGCTGTCTGCAGAAATACTGGGTTTAATTCCAAGCAATCAGTAACAGAAAAGCAGTGACCTTATTAGAAGAATTCAGCAACAAAGCACCGAAACAATAGAGAGATTAATGGTGATGGCAGTGATTAATATGTAGGAAAAAAAATATATAACTGTTCTGAAATATTTAAAAAATGTGAACAAGGAATATGTGTTACAGAGAGCTGTAATATGACATTAAGAAATCATATTGATATTTAGACATGGTATTAAAAAAAAAAAAAAAAAAAAGCTTCCTGAAGAAGGTACTTTAGAGTTTGGAGTGGTTTTCAAAGAGAAGCAGTAGAGTCCCATTGATTTAGGTACTGGACTTTAGCTAAAGGGCAAAGCAATAGCTAGTAAAGCATGTAGGCTACCCTGCTCAGGACTTCTAATGGTCTTATATTCTTTCCCAAATGTCAATGGTGTAATTCTTTGTTTCATAGCCTGAAATCCTTGGACTTGTCTCAATTATAATGAAAGCAACTGAAGAGAAATAGAAAATAAGTAAGAAAATTTCACAATGCTATTTTGTGAGGGAAGGTGGTACCATTTTCAGCTCAGTGTAATGTATTATAGGGTCCACTTCCTTGTTTCAGTGTAATTAATTGGCCACTTCCTGGCAGATATGAACAGTACAAACATTACCTCGTTGAGGTAATACTTTAACTTCTTTATCCTCCCCAGGTGCAAGAGTGGAACAAAGAATTTTCTTGCATTTGGAACAAACAGCTCAGGGGGTTTGGATTCTGATTTTGAAGTGTTCACACGTGAAATAATTTTATTTTCTTTAAATATATTTTTTCTTTATATATGTATTTTCCTTAAATTATATTTAAATATAATTTAAAATTACTGAATCAGTACTTTAAATTACTGAAGTCAAGTTACTGAACTTGACTGAAGTTGAGTTATTTGAATCAAGTTACTGAATCAGTAACTTGACTGGATCTTAATTTAAAGGTTCAGATATTATTGAGGTTGTTAATTACTGTCAATGTCTATTTTACATTTTAGATAAAGCAAGACCAGATCACAACGTAACACCTGTTTTACAGTTTATTAATAAATACTGTTTAAAAATCAAAACACATGAAAAAAAGAGGCCCCCTTATCTTGTGATACCATTCAATTAAAGTTTTTCTCACCCTAATTATTATGTATTGTATCATTCAAGGCTGGGAAATATGTGTTATTAATGCTTCTTCCTGAGTGTTTAAAACCATTTTTTTTTTTTTTTTTTTTTTTTCCCTTCATTTTCTTTTTTCTCCCTCCCATCCCAGCTCTGTGTGGATTTTCATATGCTTTAGGAATAGAGTGAGTCTTTCAAAATGGAAGGGTCAACTTGGGCTTGTAAAACACAACATATACTTTGGTTGCTCCAGTTTGCTGTTTTCTTGTGAACCTCATTTATCCATTTTTGTTGTGCACCACTTTGTATTTACATTCAGCACATGGTAACAGTCGTGTTCCTTATGCAAAGTAGGGCGGATGGAACTTTTCCTGAAATAACCAGTTAGTGCTGGAGTTTCTATACCATCTCCCTCTTGAGTAAGAACAACAAAACCACATATTGAATGATATTCTGAGGAACATATGTTTTAATTGGTTCCTGTGCACCATCATGTTTTCCAAGATGGCAGTACCACCAAGCAACATTAATATCTATTCAAAGCAAAGTAGATCACAGCTGGCAGGTAGATTTTATTAGAGACTTATGAGGAAGAAATAAATTAAGCCACAAGGGATAAAAATGAATAGGCTGAGGGCTGGCTGAACCCAGAATGTTATCCACCCTCCTACGTCAAATTTGTCTGTCTTGCAACTTTAACTAGATTGTCCTTGAAAATTATAAAATGAGGCACTGTGTTTGTGGTGGAAGACCCCTCTTCCAGCAGGTATAAAATGGGCTCTCCTTGTCTGCAAGGACCCCAGTTTACTTGTTTGCTTTTCCATGTGGCAAAGAAAAGAGCCAGATATCATGCCAGTAAAACTGACCTAAACAGAAATTAACTCCATACAGAATTCAGGCCCACCCTGCCTGTATGTGTGCCTTCAAGTTTTTTATTTTTTTCCATGTTATCAACTGGCTTAATCAAATCACAGCTTTTTCCTAAAAACCTTCCCCTAGTTTGCAGCTTGTGTAGAGACTGGGATACTAAAATTTAGTTTAAATAATTACTGACAAGGCAGTGTTATCATCTGATAAACAGTGGTCTGTTTGTCTTGCTAAAAAAAAGGTAATTTATAGCCTATCAGACACCACAAAGCTCTGATGATATGAAGGTGGGACTTCATTGCAATTCTCCTGGTTATGTCCTCTGCTGGTCAGAAGTCAGACAGAAGATTTGTGCCAGAGGAGAGTTTCATCTTTAGATTCTGATTATTTTATGAGACTTCTGCACACACCTCCCTTTCTGAGGCTCCAGGCCCCAGCAGGTTTGGGTAAAAAAACCTGAAAATTTGGTGATGTAACAGATATTGATTTGATGTATGTGAAACATTTGGCCTGAAGTTGCACCAGGGGAGGTTTAGATTAGATATTAGAAAAAAAAAAATTGTTACTAAAAGAGTAAGGAAAACAGGAATGTGCTGGCCAGGTGGAGCCACCATCCCTGGAAGCATTAAAAAAGTGTGTAGACACTTCAGGACATGCACTGGTGGGCATTGTGGGGTTTTTCTGGGTTGATGGTTAAACTTGGTGATCTTAGAGATCTTCTCCAGCCATGAAAATTCTGTGATTCTGTACGAACATGCATGCATTTAATTGAAGTTTTCCAAGGAGAAATATTTCCTACCACTAAGGTCAAGTATTTTGTTTACTTTTAAGTGATGTCATAATTGAAGAATAAAAAGTTGCTCCAATGCATGCTCAGCTAACAAATATGAAATGCTGAGACCTCTGCAAGTGGCACTGCAATTTTTATTTTATTTTTCTTTTGCTAGGCAGTCCTTAGTACAAAATAACCTCAGACTTGAAAAATTTTATTTCAATTTCTATTTTTGATCAATATAAACTCACCCAGTACCAGCGAAAGAAAAAACACAATGCTGTTGAAATCAGCATTTTTGTAAACATTTTTAAAATTTTCCACGTTTTTGCAAATCCAACTTTAATACGAACAAAATAATGGGATGTAAGTCCTTAATCTTGTTTGTTTTAATTTTGCTGTGATATATTCACAGATAATTTTAAAATGCAGAGAAAAGGAGTAGGGTACATGAATCTAAGAAATATATATTAAAATATTTAATTTTTTTTTTTTTTTAGGACATTCTTGAGATTATTATAGTGAAAAGGATTATTAAAGTATGTCTATTTACATCTTCATTTTTTTTTTAATCCTGAAAGCACTTTGTGTACATTTCATCACTTCTCTGCAGAGAGGAAGCTCATTTGTCAGATTCACTTTCTAGTTGTGCAGGTCTTCCACAATGTAGAAATGGAGAGAGAAACATTTATCAAGAAAAGAAATGTCTATAAAGCAGAGGAAATTGGTGGGCAGCTGAAGGGACAGATCTGATTTCTTTTACATTTAAATTATTCTTTGCAATTGACTGTATTTCATGTTGCCAGTATCCCCTTAACTTTCAGGTCTCTGTGAGGACAGGGTGTTTTATGCAGAAGCTGACCTATTTTATTTCCTTTTTCATGTATATTTCAGCACAAGGAAGTTAGTAGCATCCTAATATATTATATACTGTAATTATGACATGGTTGTATTTGTGTAGTTTCAATGCAGATACTCTTTTTTCATGTTCTGCATGTACCACTTGCCTTCAATAAGAACTGAAGTGACCTCTTTCTTTCAAAATCTATTTATTACAGTTGCAAGACCTACATATTCTATTTCCATATGCACTGCTGCTGGTTCTTGGAATATGCTGGTAGCAGGCTGTTTTCCTTTAGCTGTGATAATAGCCAATACAAAAACAAGCAGGGCTATTATTTCATTAAGCCAGCAAATAAGCATGAATAAATTCAGACAATTATGGATTACATAGCCTAAAAATTATGAGAGAGGGTTTAATAGTGTTCTAGATGTAGTGGTGTAAGGATAAAAAGAAAACAAAGGAGAAGCATAAGGTTAAGTGATATTTTTATTATCCAGATGATAGAAGTTGGAACAAACATTTCTGAAGGACTTGCAAGTTCAAAAATGTCCATTTTTTTCCTACCCATCTGCCTGACATGTCTGGCTTTCTTTCTGTCTGAAATTTTCCTTATGTTTTCCAAACACATAAGTTGTCCTGAGAAAAAAATATTCTTGCCTCTTTGCAAACTTTTCCTTTCTTGGAAGCTTAACCAAGTTAAAAGGAGCTAATGCAAAATTAAGCAAATGAAGATGTTATCCCAGGCATAACCCTGCAAAAGAGTCGGTGGGTTTGGTAGCTGTCTCAAGTATTTTACTTTTATCTTTTACACTTTCTTTTTGCCCAAACTGCCTCTTAGTTGTTGGTATCACTCTGGAGACCTCAGTTCTTTCCCAGTCCACTCATCACTAAAGCTCCAGAAACTGAGAAATATTTCAACTGCTCTAAATTAAAAATGCCCTCTATAAATCTAACTCCTTTCTCCTCATACTATACTTCTTCCTACTATATCATTTCCATGTGGCAGTAAGCAGACATTAACAGAGGTGTTAGGAAACCAGTCAAAAAAAAAAAAAAAAAAAAAGGCCTGATTTGATAAAAAAAAAAAAAAGAAATTGTAAAAAGTTTTTCCTTGTGATACAGGTTTGTTAATAGGAATTTCCTATTACTGCAGTTTTTCCACTGCCATCTTCATGATGCATTGGCAGAAGTTTGCTGAAGTTTGAAGTCAGTTTGGTCGACCTAAGCTGTGTTTCATTGGTGTTAAATACAAACCAAATCATTAGGATCCAGATGCCTCCAAAACAAACAAACAAAAACCCAACCAAAAAAAGAAAACAGCAACCAAGAAACAAACAGAAAAGCCCCGTCCCCCAAAACTATCAATGTTATTTTTCTGAGTATTTTGAGGACCGAATAGAATTTAAGGTGGTTTTGGTCTATTTTGTCTGCAATGTCTCACTGTAGATATTATCTCTGTATCATGCCACTAGAAGCGTGTCCCTGAGATGATGCTGAACTTGACAGAAGCTCTTCATATGTTCCACAAGTGTCCCCCATACCTCGGGATGTTGACAAACCCCTTACAAGAGCATTGCAGACCTACACAGTTCTTAATCTGATTGCACCAAGAAAATGGATCTCTGAGAAATCAGTGCACACTTGTAATTTCTTTATCATAATGTTCAGGAATATGTTCAGTCCCATGTTCAGTTTTGGTCACTTCACTATGAAAAAGACCTCCATAAGTTGGTGCGAGGCCATCAAAGCTGCTGCACTTGCCCCGTGACAAGAGGCTGAAGGAGTTAAGGAGTTGGGCTTCCTCAGCCCAGGCTTGGGAGGCTTTTTATCTAAATTTTATGTAAATGTTTGCAAAACTGTAATGGAAAAGTAGGTGGGGTTGTGGGTTTTCTTGTTTGTTTGTTTGGTTTGCTTTGCTTTGTTTTTCTTCCTTGCAATTTTTCCCTATTACTACTGAAACGTTACAGTTTGAAGGAAAATTTTGGTTTGATGTAGGAGAAATGTCTAAGGGAGACTTTTCATTATGTCTCTTAGAATTTACTTTTGGAAATATTAAAATAGGTGAGAGTATTAAAAGTGCACTTTATATTCTTTATTCAGTTATTTAGATCTCAATAACAGAACAACAGCCCCATTCAAGATTGTTCATTTTGTACAGGTGCAATGTGAAAACACATCACCTTTTTATTTTAACTCTTTTATATCCAAAAATTTGATTAGCTTCCATTTACTGAAAGACAGTTCTAATGTGTTTACTCAACACCATTAATTTTCAAAATGTAAATACCAAGAATGTTGTTTTAGTGAAGACAGGGGTCTAATCCTGCCCTTCACAAGGGTTATACCTTATCATCGGGACAGAATTAGGCTATGAATATTACTTTCACAAACTGTTTAAAAATTAATGAGATCCAGGCACTGAAACAAATGGGCTCATATTCTCTCTTCTTGATTCCTACCCTACACTATTTATTTAGTGGTTCTTCCTCCTTCCTTTGGCTGAATTTACTTAAAGCTGAGCAAAAGGAGCTATGTATTAGATTGTTACTGGCCAGAGAAACATTGAAGCTCTCACAAATTATTGTAGGTTGGATTTTTTTATTTTATTTTTTAATAAATTAAATATATTTTTTAATTTTTTTGTGGTTTTGTTTTGGTTTTTGTTTTCACTTTTGTTTTTATTTTCCGAATCTGTAATTTGCAATATTCTCTGAGTTCTTATTTGAGCAGGGGAAACCCATGGCTAATCCTTCTTTTCCTCCCAGTTCCCCTGAGCTTTATGCCTGTGTCAACAACTTCCTCATCTGATGGAGGAAGCTGGTTTCAGGTAGTTACACAGAAGTAACCTTCATCTTGTAGAGTGAGAAACACAGAAACTTGGTAGTAGATTTGTGTGTCTATATAGCCAGACACAGTAAATTATTTACTACGAAGTTAAAGATTTGAGTGCTTTTGCTTAATTTAAAGAATGGGAAAATAACATTTATATTTTCTAATTAACAAGTCCTGAGGGATGCTACGGTTGTGGCCTAACATAGATAACACATCTAAAAACCCTCCAAAAACTTGTGCAGGTTTTGTACAATTTGCAAGAGTCCTGTTTGTCTTGGCTTTGCAGATACTTCTACCATACCTTGAATGGCCAACCATTTATTGACTGTGAAAATCTCTACAGTAAGATTATTTAGTATATTCTCAGAAGCTCAATAAAATGCCAAGAAAATCACTTTACTTAATAAAATAATGAATTCTTTCAAAAATTCCCATATTTTAAAATGGAGTTTTTTGGTCTTAGCATAGGAATGCAAAACCAGAAAATTATGCAACTTGTAATATTTGGTACCAGTTTAGTTAACATGTTGTGTTCTTTTTTTAAACTCTGAAACCAGGGTTTATAGGAAACTCAACTGTACCAAGATATGGATTTTGTAGCTGGTTATACCTTTTTATTATCTAGAAGCTGGAATACAATAATTCTTTTCCCAGTGGGACTTTCTTCTCAAACTATGGTTCTTGAAACCATTGACTGTGGTTTTTGACATAAAATCTGCTACTTGTATACAATGATCCCTGCTATTTGATTTTTACAAAACTCGAGTAGGAGGTAAAGCTGCCCCAAAAAACCTCTCCTACCTCATCTTGGTATGTTCATACAGAACACTCAGTAGGGGAGAAGAAATTGTGGAGGACAGTAAATATCAGAAAGTAAATTTCGTGCACATCTGATACAATTTGTTGCCATATGTGAGGGTTTTTAGTCCTTCAAATTAAAACAACTGCTATAGAACCAGAAAGAAACAACAACAAACCAACAAACCCAACCCAACCAGAGGTGAAGAGAGGCCCTGGAAAACATTACTGGCTTCAAAACCTGAGAAACCAGTGCCCAAAATATTCGAGGGTCAGCTGAAGTGAAAACACTTAATCTCTACACTGTATTATTACTTTTTTTTTTTTACTAGCCCTTTCTCCAGCCTGTGCAGCAGTAAGAAAAGCAATAGCCACAGATAATAATCACGTTGCCAGTGGAGGTATCGTACCTGGGATTAGCTGGGGCTTAGGAGGAGGACAAGGTCATTGCCAGGGCTCTCCAATTACTATTGGCATCACTACCTTTTCTAACATGTCAAACAACGACAGGCTTTTGAAGGCTAAATCCAAGAGCAGCAGCTTCTGGATGGGTTAGTGGTAAATGAGTGACACCGAGCCCGAGAGTTTGACAGAGTTTGCAGAGATAAGTTCCCAGTGAAGATGACTTTCATTTCCAGCAGAAGCTATCATGGAAAAGGGTTGTACCTATAAAATGTGCTGCTAAATGCCTGACCCTGATAAGACAGAGACTTTAAACACAGGTAATGACAAATTCCCAGGGCAATTTGGGAAAAATTTTAATTATTATTCAGTTATAGTATTAATAGCTATAGTGTTAATACTATAGTACTAAGTTAAGTAGCTCTTGTTTTACTTTTATTAGAGCCATAGCTAATTTTACAGTGTTCCCTTAATTACAGGATCTTGGAGATCCTAACTTGTCAAAGAGCTGCACTGTTTGTTTCCTAGCAATGTTTTTCAACATTTATTCAATGAGATTCAGTGGGTGGAGAGAAACCTTGTAACCAGAGGGCTCACAAGCTGAATGTTATTTGTTTACTCTTTAGCATAATTTGATTCCTGCTGCCCTGATAAACAAAAAAAATGACTTGATAATTTTCTCCTTCTTGGGTGCAGGGAGCGTACATGGGGAAGAAAAGCAGAATTTGAACGTAATATGGCAGTTCCACAAATAAAATTCACAGGATCACCTAGAATTTGGCTCAAAATGCCTAAGGAATCTCTAGGGTATTCTGCCATTAAGACACAGAGCAATTAGTTGCTTCTGGAAATTGCATTTATTCCTCATTGTTCATTAAGCAGACGGGCTGCTTGTTCTTACCCACCCTTAATTGTCAGGATCTGGAAAGAAGTTGATGTAATCAAGCCCTTTTTTGGGGTCATTGCTTTAGACTGCCTGCAGTTCCTGAGCCAGCAGGATATGAGGTCCATTGCACAGCTGGGATGTCCCAGTGCAGGATGCTACCAGGATGTAGTGATAGCTGTGAAGTGCAAGCTTGGAAACTAAGGTCACCTTTTGAAAGGTATGGTCTGAAAGACTGGTTGGATGGTTGGTAGTGTGGTGTGGTTTTTCTTTTCTTTCTTTCTTTTTTTTTTTTTTTTTTTCTTTTGTGTGTGTGTGTTTTTCCTCTTTTTTTGAAAGAAACGCAGGAGCACAGCTCTGCATTTGGCAGCACATTTGGCAAGCCCTGACTTGCAACATGCAAATGTTTAGAGAAAAACATACAACAAAAATAGTATTTGTAAGCTGTTCCTTTTAAAGCAAGCTGAAGCTTATAAGACCAGTATAAAGAATTTATGCCTCCCCAGAATTTTAAAGCAGGGCCATTTACACACAGCCCTTTAGGAAAACCATCCCAATCCTTACTCTCCTCTGCTCAAGCCACTGCCTTCCTGCAGTGAATACATTGAAATGCCTTATAAAACCTGCCATAAACCAAATGCTAGCCAGCATTTCTTGCAAAGACTTAAACTGAAGGATAAAATAGAGTTCTCATCATCCATTTATTCCTCTGGTATAAATAACTTCTGATAATCTATTTCCTTGTTTTTCTTATTTCTCATGCAAATACTTTTTGCATAAAAAGGCCCCAATATGAATACAACATTGTAGGAGGTGTGTGGAGGATACTGAAGTCCTTTGAAATAAGACTATCTTCAAACGTGCATCTGAGTTACTTAATAGGATTTGTTGGCTGTGATTTAGATTTCCAAAAATCCACCCACCCACCAAACCAAAAAGCTGATTTGTTTTCATTCTATTTCAGAAGTTGATTTTACAAGTGGTGTTTTGTCTGGTTTTGGGTTTTTTTGTTTTTTTGTTTGGTTTTTTTTTTTGTCCTACAAGGAGGGATTTTGAGAAAGAATCCTGACCCTGAAGTGGAAATACCAAATACCTTGGTATTTCTAATGGTGAACAGCACAAACAACAACTAATTTCCAGCAAGAAAGGATAATATGCCAGGTCTATTAATTACAGTTTTTATTTAGACACAGTGATTCAGAAAAAGCAGCTGACTATACTACTATTTACTAGGGCTACAGAAAATTAGTCTCTCAGGCAGGGGGATTTGTATCCTCTCATATTATACTCAAATGGTACAACCATAACTCTGTATGGGACAAGTCCAATGTGAAAAATTGAAATTGTGTTTTGCTGTTGTGTCCAATACCCTTCTGTTATGTAAAATCTAACAATCCCTGAAGGTTTGATTTTCAGAGAACTAATCACTCAAACAATTTTGGTGAGTGACTCAGCACTCGTCTAGACACAAACATACCGAAAAACTAAAAAAAAAACCACCTCCTAAAACATATCTGACTAAACATCTCACTTTCTGATCCCTTGACAGCAATCCTCTGTGTTCTTCCTTTTTCTGGGGTCTCATGGTTGTTCTCATTCTTGGGGAATTTGTATACCTGTAAAGCTATGGTGAGATTTAGCTGAGAGCAGAAATATTTTCCAGACACAGACACAGGGAGAAAAAGAAAAAAATGTGAGGTTTTACTTGCATTTTTTGCCTCTCTACTTTCAGATAATTTACTAATGATATGTAATGTGAATTTACTGTGTTGTTAGCAGATTCCTTGTGGGACTGTGTTTTTTTCTCATCATCTAAGTTATTCATTCTCTGCAAAATGAAGTTGAGTCTTCCAGGGAAGAGAATGTGGTTTGCATTTATTACTTTTTTTAATTTTAATTTTTCTTCTCCCATAAGGGTTCCCATGAGTGACAAAATTAATCCAGTCCTCACTGAAGCAGTGCTAGGACCATGCTGCTCTTGAACAAAAGAGAAAGATGTTTTCAGGAGACTGGTGACCTGGAGGCAACCAGCTTCAAGACTTCTGCTTTCTGCCTTTTTTTTTTTTTTTTTTTTTTTTTGAGATATTCTGACCCCAGGTAACTTCTTTTCGAGGAGGTACAGTGTTCTGCCATTATTGATATCATTCAAGCCTGGCATGAAAGCAGATGTCTGGTCCAGAAGCTTTTAGAAGATTCATCTGCCCTCAGTTCTCCCTAGCTCTTGCATTTTTTATCTCTTTGCTTTGAACATGTACAGCTTCACTTGCTCTTCATTAGATCTCTGTGTATCCTCTACTTCCAGCCTCTTCTCTCCCAGAAAATTGCATGTCACTGTATGTTGATGAAGTTAGCATGACAAACGGGTAATTACCAAATCAGAGGAGGACATCAGAATGATATCAAGAGGTTCTGATTCTCATCCTGAATATCCAGTAGCCTGTAATCTCATCTAACAGTGGTACTCGTGTTAACTTAATAGACCCTCAAGAAACCAAACTAACAATGTGCTGGATAAAAGACACCATAGGTTGACAATCCAGCTGAAGCCCAGCAATGTATATAAACGATTAAAATATTTATATTAACTCAGCTGTGCTTAAGTACCTTTTAAAGTGTCTTTACAGGATTTGTGAGCAGCTGCTCTGTTGGGTAGGTCGAAGAAAGTATCTGCTTCCCACTGCAGAGTGATCATTATCTTAACAATTTGACCACCATCCCTGTTTCTCTAAAACCTGAACTGCTGACCTTCATCTTACACTAAACAATAAACACATATCCCTGCTCAATATTCATCATGGTGACAATGAAGCATGAAGCTACAACAACAAAAAATGGAACTGCCTCCTCTCCCTTAATGATGTCATGAGAGTTTTGACCAAGAAGGAGCAAGATCTTAATTTGGATCTGGTTTTGGATCCAGGCTTAGACTTTATAGGTCAAATTTAATCCAAAGCCACCTTAAACGAGTTTCTTATGAGTGTCAGCATTTTTTAAAAAAGTTACTTATTTATTTTTTAATTACTTGGATGTTTCACAGCTACAATGAGTGAATGATGGGAAAAAAAATCAAACAGCAACAGAAAGAGGGAAATTAGAATCCCCTAATTCAAACCTTTCACTTTGACTGGAAACAAATGAACAAATTGTTTGAATTAACAACATAGAAGCTATAATGCAGAGGAGAGGTACTTTTCTGTCCAAAGTGTATAACCACCACAGTATGAGGTGTATACTTGGCACAGCAAACCAATGTAATAAGTAACTTTTTTATTATTTTTTTTTCTTGTGGTGTCTGTTTTTGTTTTGCTGTACTTTTTTTTTTTAATGATTCTCATGCAGTTAGAGTCTGTCCTTGTGGAAAGGGCACAATTTTCTCATCTTTTCTCATTTGGGTTTATGTAAGCTGACATTTGCAGTGCCATTTCTCTCACTCTTAGCTATTTAAAGGCCCTTGCCCAAAGAATCCTTTTGGGAACTGGTTTTCTAGACTCAGGCTTGATGTTGCTTTCTGGGTGAAACCTTCCAACCTCTTCAAAGAAAAGACAGGTTTGACCCCAAAGCCCTTATTTATAACAACCAGTCACAAGGTGACCAACCTGCATGACCTGTGGAATATACTATACACTATTTTTAGACACCACAGGATTCACTCAAGGGCAAATGACACAGCCCATGATTAAGAAAGAATTCCTGCAGAAATATTATTCAATATTAAGCCACATAAATGGACCCAAAGAAATTAAAATCAAGAAAAGTTAAAGTTTCAAATAGCATCTGAGGCCTTCTTGGGCATCTTGAAGTCATGATTTTTTCACTGGAAATAAGAAAAAAAAAAATTCAAGTTCAAAGGTTAAATTGATTTTATGCTTGTACACCTCTGTGTATGTGCGTGCACATGCACATAAACTTAAATATCCTATGTTTTACATACTGCAATCTCACAAATATCTAAATAAGCTTCTTTTACAATGTTTAATTTTCAATGTTTTAATTTTAAAATACAATGTTTTACAGAAGATGGTAATTTATATTCATCAACTGAATGCTGACAAGATTTAAACAAACAAATACGCACTGAAAATCAGTGGTCCAAATGTAAATTGAGCACAAGCATGTAAATAAATGCAAGCTGAAGATAAATGATGACTGAAAAAGCTTTTTGCTTTGCCACAATTGGGTTGGAAAGTTTCTCTGTGAATAGTTAATAGGAACACATGTTTAATAGGAAACAATAATTAGGGGTCTCTGATCAGGGCAGGGAATGAGGAACAATTTCTGTATTTAAGCATGACCTTCTGAGTTTAGCAAACCACTTAATCAGGCAAGTTCAAATATATTAATAATTGCATAAGTGCTAGACAAAAGTACTCTGAGAATTTAACCATTAAAGTGGTTTAGCAATCTTTTTTCCTGAGTTTGATTAAATTCCAAGTGTTAAGTATTTAGCTATTAGAAGTATCAAAATATCCTCTGGTGACCAAGTATAATGCTGCACAGTTATTTCACCCAAAAAGGAGAAACATATTTATTACTTTAACTTTTCTGATAGTAAATTGTTACAGTAGGACTTGTAAATTTTACACTGCTTTGCAAACACTGGTTAACACCCTGTTATATAACTCTTCACTTGAGTTTTGCTACAGTCACTAAACTCACAATTCATTTTTATAGCCTTGTGAAACTGTACAATTTTGGGTTTTTGACCTGGCTTTTTAACTTCTGTTGAGATCTGGAGAAAATCTGAATTGCTGGAGAGGCAGGTAAATGCTTTTCTGATGAAGAATAATAACACTTTATGATCCTTTGAAAGTTTAATATTTCTATTTCAATCATCAACTTTCAAGAATTTAAACTCTCTAATAGAATACACTCCTTTTACTGATATTTGTTGTCAGCATCCCAAACCAAGAAACTTGGTATGTTTTCTTTTTATAAATGATTTTATAATATATGGTATAAATTGTACATACCATGTGTATACACATGGTATGTACAATTTACTTGTAATATAGATATAATATAGATATCTATATAGATATAATATCATAGGTAAAAAGTGTTATTTTGAAGTACAAAAAGATTCTTCTCCTCTTAAGTGAAAGCACACTTCAGAGATCTAACTGGAAGTTTTAAAAGTCATAATTTTAAAAGCTCTCTTTCTGCACATGTAGTTTTGTGACTCTTATCAGTTATTCTCTCCTCAGCTATAAAGGTTTTTTTCTGGAAATTTTCTGTCCTATGCTTTCAGCAGACCTCACCAGTTAAACAAGGTCAGCTCTGTTCTTTTTATGGTCAAGGGAAAAATAGTGGTGCTGATTCATGCTTTCCTCTGAATCAATATTAAGCTCAGTAGTTTGCTAGAAGAGAAGCTATTCCTTTTAGGGAGGTCAAAACAAGATCCTGATTACTTCTGACTCAAGGAATCCTTGATACAGGTTAAATGTGGAAGGCAATGTCTCAAGGCTGGGCTGAAATTTGGAGATATCTTTTTGCTGCTTTAAATTATCCTTATGGTATCAATTAGCCCTGGTGCTCTGTCCTAAAGCTTTGATAATGCAGCCATGTGTTCATAGGCATGTTCTGTTTCACCCTTAGGAAAGCCTTGAAGGCTGCTTTTAGGTACCAATAATTTTATTTTTTTTGTTTTTTCCTTTCAAATTGTGATAGCCTGAAAAAGAAGCCAAGACCCATATTGAAAATGTAACTGGTGAAACAGCCACATGTTTAGTAGGAATGATCTTGTCAGCAGTTTTCACTCTTCCAAGTTGAATCACTTTTCACTCCAGAAAACAGGTATCTTTGGAAAGGTGGCAACATTTGGAAATACTGAATTGTAAAGAATAATTTTTGTCCATATTCCATATGGTTTTTTTTTTTCCTAGTTTCCAATCAATTAATTCTTGACATTGCAAGCATGTGGTAGTGAAGCAGTATGATTAGGGCTGTCATGTGTAGCCTCTAAACAAAATAGCAAAGAGAAGAGACTCATGGTGGAGATGAGAAAAAAATGCAAGCACTCACAAAAACTTGGTGAGAATAGCACAAATAGTTTTTAATTCTTTGATTAAAGGGAAACTAACTTGGAAATTTTTTGTTTCTGCTTGTCTGCAAGAGAGCACAGCAACATTCAGTGAAATCAACCAGATATGAAATAAACTATTTAATGAAATAAATATCTAGGTGAGCATTCAAATTACCTAAAGCAAGGACAAAGAAAAATGAAGAAATCTGAAATAAATGTGGCATTTTTATGCACAAGCTGGGGCCTATCATGGCCCCATGGAAGGTGAGCGTTTCTCTGTAGCTGAGTTCTCACACTTTCTTCACTTTAATTGATGATTGTTCAATGATTGATGTCACTTCAAGGGACACAAAACAGGGCTAAATAAGCCTCTCATGTAATCTGGTGTGGCAACATCTACATCTGCTTCTTGGAAAGGCTCTGCCATGATAAACAAAGTTTTCCTACATTGTATTTTCTTCTTCTGTTTTCCTTGGGGTAGCAGGAGTATGGCAAATATGCTGTTTGAATATGATATTATTGTTTCAGTTACCATTATATGTTAGCTTTTTTTTTTAAATTTATTTTCTTTAATTATTTTTTCCCCAAAATAAAGATGAAGGCACTAATGTAATACCCTTCCAAAGTTTTTGGAAATATACCCCAGAAAAGTCCAACAATCTGTTCATATTCAGGAGCAGAAGTGGCAGGTATTTCATAGATGAGATTAATTTAATTTAATTTTCATAGATGAGTAATATTCTGAAAGATAGCTCTTTCATTCTAAGTGCAAAAAGTTGAAACAAAATTTTTTTATATGAAGGATGCTCTAAGTATCTTAGAAAATAGTTGTTCCATACAAAAATACATCCCCAGCTCTACAGCCATTGTTTTGGTGCCATGTGCTGCTCAGTAACAGGCAACACAAATTTAAGCTGCAAAACCTAAGGTCTTAACATCTTCTTTCCCTGCTCCTGTTTGGGGCTGCCAATTTAGGGAGAAATGTCTGCTATGTGTAGAGAGAGATGGCTGCTGCAATGAAATTTTTCTTCTAGAAGAATTCACAGAGAAATTAGTCCTACCATACACAAACCAAGTGCCCACATGGACAGCTCTGGGCTGCTCACTTTGCAACAATTTCATGGAGTTATTGACAAAACCTTGCAAGAGGATCAGGAAACAAGTGCTGAAAACCAAGCTCTGCAAGCACTTCTTAGAACATATCTTTGGGTGACAATGCAGTAAAATAATAAAAATGAAAAAAAAAAAAAATATTATCACAGCCAGCAGTTCTATTTTGCATAGTATTCCAAGGAACTGCTAATGAGCTACACAATTTATCTTCAGAAGGAAAAAAAAAAAAGATGAAAAAGGGCTTATAAGACATTCTTTGGCAGCTTCTTCAAACTGTTTTAGAAGAATGCAGGGAAAGGTTAAATGCCTTAAAATAGGTATTTTTGGCATTTGCCCTTTTATCTCATTGATATTCTACCAACAGGTTTTGGTTTTTTTTTCCAAATTTTTAACCTTGTGTGTCAAACGAGCAATGGAAGAAAAAAACCCTGTGAGGAGCCTGAGAGAGCAACAGGGGTACATTTGAAAGGGTATGTAGGAATGGAGAACCCCCCCCCCCAGAAAAAAAAAAAAAAGAAAAAAAAAGAAAAAAAAAGGTATTTTTCATTTTTATTTCAGCTACAAGCTGCTCGGGGTACTCTGTGCTTTCTTTAAGTGAGATTTCAGCGGGGCCTGTGTTCTGTCTTCTGTGATGTATCTCAGTGCAAACAGCTCACTGTTAGCCATTATGTAACTATTAGCACTGATTACTTTCTGATAGCTCTTCACCAGTTGGTTTCACTCACTTTGACAGATTTGGTGCTTTGTTTAACCTTTAAACTAGTGGGGCAATAACACAGCTGACAGAATCGGAGAAATAATTAAGGAAAACTTAGCCAAGGCACAAGAAAACAACAAGGCAGGTCTTTCTGGTGGGCTTGAGGAGTTGTCATCTGACGTGCAGGAAAAGGATGGTGCATCCATGCACAGCACAGAACAGCATAATTATGGCTACTTCCAGTTTAATCTGTAGGACTCCAGCTAAAAAAGATTACTACTGCTTAATTAAATTTTTTTTTTTTTTTTTTTCCTCTTATTTCTTTCATTCCTAGGCCAGGAATGAATTTATTTCTGCATTTGTTACAGAATATGCATCAGCAGTGAAAATACTGCCAGTTGAGAGCATTTCTGTTTTGAGTTATAAGGGAAAGAGAAAACCTCAGTATTTTTAAATACTGTCTGTAAAACTCCTAAAAGAATCAAAGCATTGTAGAATCATATTCGTTGGAAAAGACCTTTAAGTTCATGGAGGCCAACCCTTCCCCCATCCCTGCCCAGGCCACCCCCCCCCCCCATGTCCCTCATCCCCACATCCCCAGGGCTCTGAAACCCCTCCAGGGATGATGGGGACTCCAGCCCTGCCCTGGGCAGCCTGGGCCAGGCCCTGACAACCCTTTCCAGGGAGAAATTCTTCCCCAGCTCCAACCTAAACCTCCCCTGGCACCACTTGAGTTGTGCCAAAAGTTCCTCTTGTCCCATCCCTTGTTCCTTGGGAGCAGAGCCCGACCCCCCCTGGCTCCAACCTCCTCTCAGGGGGTTGCAGAGAGCCACAAGGTCTCCCCCCAGCCTCCTCTGCTCCAGGATCAACACCCACAGCTCCATCAGATGCTCCTGGGCAGACTTTTGCTCCAGACACTTCCCCAGCTCTGTTGCCCTTCTCTGGAGATGCTCCAGCCTCTCTACATCTCTCTTCTGACCCAAAACCACCCCAAAATTCATGGTGCTGCGTTATGAGTGCCTGGCACAAGTGGATGATCACTTCCTCACTTTTGCTGGCCACACCAGTGCTGGTACCAGCCAGTGGTCTTCTTGGACACCTAGGCAAACACTGGATCATGTTCAACTGATGCTGACAAACATTTTCAGGTCCTTTTCCTCTGGGCACTCTCCAGCTGCTCTTCCCCAAGCCTGGAGGTTGTGACAGTCCTGTGTCCTGGGGTTGCTGTGACCCAAGTGCAGGAGTCACTGACATTGAGCCTTGTTAAATCTCACGCAGCTGGCCTCAGTCCATCAGTCCAGTCTGTCCAGATCCCTCTGCAGAGACTTCCCACCCTCGGGCAGATCAACACTCCAGACCAACTTGGTGCCATCTGAAAAATTGCTGAGGGTGCACCCGATCCCCTCATCCAGATAATCAAAAACTTTATTCGCTTTACTAAGATGTAAACAACATCTTCAGCTTTTCCTTCATCCATAGAGGGGGTCACCTTGTCATAGGAGGGGATTAGATTTGTCAAGCAGGACCTGCTTTTCATAAACCCATGTTGGGTGGGCCATCACTTGGTTGTCCTCTATGTGCTGTGTGATAGCACTCAAGATGATCTCCTCCACAACCTTCTCCAGCAGTGACAACCTTCCCCAGAAATGACAACTTAATATCAATCAATTTTTATTTGCTAACGTTACAAAGCAACCTGATAATTAACATATATGAAAGAGAGTAAAAATAATAATAATAATTAATAATAATAGTAGTGGTGATGTCTATTTTCACTGAGCCATTTTATGTTTGACAGTGCTTTGGAGGACATGTGGGATGAAATTCACCTCACTCCCACTGAACCCTCACAGGAAACTAAGTTGTGAGGTCCCAAGCAGGAATGAATTAAAATTAGACCAATTAGGTTGTATATATATACATATATATATATATATAGGTAACACATGAGAAGTATCTTCTACAGTGCTGCAGGTAGAAAGCTGCTCCAACCTCACTCTGCACCATTGCACCAAGATGCAAGCTGCATCAGCTGCAAAGCTGCATTTTGAAGATCTGCAAGAGTAGGAGCTCTTGAGAGAAATCTTAAGAGCATCTTGAAGGAATCTGATATACTTTCTTGCTAGTAACTGCCTGGGCACCTATCTCCACTTATTGCTTCTTGGAGGAACTATACTCTCTCAGTACAGGAAGAAATTGTCCTTCCATGAGACAGCAGTGTTGTAGGGGCAGAATATCCCTTGTGGTCCTCTGGATATTTAAGATATGGCATGACAAGCCCCCAAAGGGTCTTTTCTCCTTAGATGGCCCTTGCCTCTCCCTAAGCCCAGCACAGGCTGGCAGGACTTGGCTTAGAGCTTAGGTGGCATGGACAGTAATTACATTGACTATATCAACCTTTTTTACTCTTCACAGGTATGGTGGTTTCCTTTCTTTATTAAAGTTAGGAACTTTTTTTTTTGTTGTTCTGTGTGTTTATTTTGTGTGTTTTGTTTGTTTTTTGTTTTTTTTTTCTTGTTTGTTTGCAGAAGTGCACAACATTACCACTGGAGGAATAAAAATATGTGACTGCTGTACTCCTTCAGCTACTTCAAAGATGATCATCTACTTTAAGCTTAGTTTTCACAAATAAGTTTTCACATTTCCACTCTTCTCTTTTACTGAGAGTGAACCAACCTGGTTTGGAAGAAATATAGTGCTCCCTTTTATGATCAGCATGTGTTCAGGTTTACGATCAGCATAATTTTCACAAAACCTCAGTGAAGAGACAGACTTCTAAAATGCAGCCTGGGATTCTGCAACTGCTACAGCTCACGAAGCCCAGGTCTTTGTAGCTGGCACAAGATAGGCAATCCCCAGCAGATGCCTTTCTTGACTTTTTCTTAAAATCATCATGTTTTATTTATGCATGTATTTATTTATTTATTGCATTTAAACAAGTCAGTTAAAAATGGAATCAGTCATAATTGTTCTTTTTCTCAGCCAAATCTGGCATGCAAATCACAGATCCTGGAAAACGTGCTTAATTCCTGGCATGCAGATAATTAAAATCTAAATAATATTCCAATACAGTAGCCAAAATAGTCTGTGTGATCAGTAATAATTGAAGAATTTGTAAGTTATTAAAATATAATGCATTTATTATTTTTCTCAGGTTGACTAGTGCATTACATGACTATGATTCGTACCTCTTCTTCCCTTAGTTGTACTTTCTTTGGCCATGATAATAACTAAAATAGGCTACTTATCCTTTTTGTAAGATATAAGATACTGACATCAAGCAAGTAGCACAGTTGTCTCTTAATTAAGTGTGGTAACCAGTCTGATTTAGTGTCCTTTCATCAGTCATTTATCATCACTTTTACTGCTCATAGTATAATTTCTTATGCTAATTGCCAACTGTAATGCTCCTAAAGTACATAACTGCATAAATATTTCCTAGCAAAAGAGTTCATCGTTTCTCACAACTCATTTTAAAATTAGTCCATTGAGTGGATGGGTAGCAAAAATCTGAAGTAATGTCAGTTTGTCTCTGGCCAGGCAAATGTGATAATTTTGTGGGATTCTGCACTTGAAGAGCTTCAGGAGTTGGAAAAGCTAAGAGAAGGTAGATATTAAGGATAAGATAGTGCCAGCCCAAATAGAGAGAGAAATCCCAAGTTCTCCCTTCTTTCTTTACAGAGTATCTAGAAACTGGAATGGCTTTTGGCATCCCATTTTTTAACCCCTGTGCATTAAGGTCTCTTGACAAATACAACAACATGCAAAGGAAATGAGAATGATGTTTCCCCTTCTACAGTATGAGAATGTGAAATCAGCTTTATCTCACTGTGTAACATGCTTGACACCTCAAGAGTGTCTGCTTATAATAGGGTAGGGATAAAGATATCAAGAACTGTGTTAATTAGAGGATTATAGAGCAGTTCTTGTAACAGAAAGCAGAAACCATATATGGGACCGATTTAAAGAGGGCCTTATTATTACAGGTGCAGGTGTCATTGCTAGTGGTGAAAAATAAAAGTATTTATTTTGATAGAGCAGATCAGCAGTTCTGCAGGAATAAATGGAATTGGATCATTGTATGTAAACGGAAACCCCCTTTCTCTAACTGCAAGGGTAGAGCAGTTATACATGAATTCATAAGCCTCAGACCAAATGGATTGGTTAGAGATCAGCAGCCACATGAATTTCTCAGTAAATGTCTCTCACCCCATTGCCACTTTTTTCAGTACTCCATATGCTAGATTGCAAACTACAGATTTAGCCCTTTTGCCCAAAGGCATCGGAACCTGTGAAAAGCCTAACTGAAGCAGTGTCTATTGTTCATTGACAACTTGTCAATTTACTTCCAGGCAAAATAACTCATAAACATGATAAGTAAGGCAGATAAAACAAGAATTCTTTCACACTTTGCAACTTTACTGCAAAAATGCCTTATTTTTCATAAATGTGTGAAATCTCCCCTCAGAATTGTGACTGTGCATTGAACTTTAAAACTGTGTGGAAACCGAGCATGCATCTCTCGATTTCTGTCTATAATAAGATGAATGTTAAATATTAAAGATGCATTAAAAGTGATAAAATGAAAGATATTCAAAGGTTCAACAACATTCTCGTATAACTAGCTGCTTTTTCCTGAGTTAATAAAAGTTCATTTTAGGGGAGAAACTCCAAAAGACAAATGTTTTAATACTAGTCTCTAAACTGACATTCCTATATTCCTTTAATGGTTATTATACAAATCTTTCCACTTCTGGAACCATCTAAACCTCCTTTACTTCATAGACAGTGGCAAAGAGCACTAAACAGAAATCAATGGCTTGCCAATTTAAAATATGTTCACACAAACAGCTTGCTAGTGTTCAATAATGGTGATGATATTTTCCACAAAAGATGCTTAAATGATTAATATTTTATGCATTGCCATACAGACAGTTTCGCAACCACGCACTCAGCATTTATCTGACTGCACATTCATGGACACAAATTACTTATTCACAAGGAAAACTTCAGAACAAGTTGCTGAAAAGCAGATACAGAAATTGTTATTGCACATACCATTAGGCTGAGACCATGTTTATAATGCTAAAAATATTAAGTTTTTTTCTTTTATTTTTTTTTTTTGTTCCCCCCCCAGCAACTCTCCTCTGCTCTCTCTGTTTCCTTGCTGTCTCCCAACACATGCTAAGCTTGTAATCCCATTGGGTCAGGAAAGAGCATCCTCCAGCACAAGGTAGTCCTGGCATCCAGTTTGGCATTGCTACTGCACTTGCCAGGAGTGCTGTGAAAGAGTGAAAATTAAAAAGTCAAAAGCAACGTGATAATTTTTTAATAGATTGCTCTTGAGCCACCAGTGCACCCACCCAGGCCCATCAGGGAATGTCACCTTCCTGGGGTGGCCCAGAGCTCCCAAAAGGCTCCAAGGAGGCTTGATGGGTTTTGCTCCAGTAGAAAAGGTGCCTTTCTCCAGTGGTTGATGACACTGGACATTTTTGGTCATCCAAAGATTACCGTGGCCCCTGTTAATTAGATGGAAACTGAAAGTGGTTAATTTCCAGATTCAACTGGTTTTATACAGACACAGCAGTTCTATGGATGAGGGGAAGAAAGTGGGGAACAGTTTGCTACTGAATTATTGGTTTCTGAGTAGGCAGAGCCCATAAACGAAAATATGTTTAGTTGTTTTTTTTCTTTCTCTCTTGCTTTCCAGTTACTCTTTTTCACCTGTGACCTTGAAGTATCTCGTGCATTAAACTTTTATTTTGAGTAAGGAATTTGAGTTATCAAACATTAAAAATGCAAACAAATATTTGTGAAGCATTTTCTCTAATCCAGTCATAAAAAAGATTCCAGCTTTAAAAACAGTATTTGCATTATGCATATCTTATTAATATTATATGATTCTTTGCCACTTATAATTAGAAGAAAAAGGGAAAACAGAATTATGAATACATCATCATCTATTGATTCATTACTGAAATTCACTTTCTGTTTACACATCCTTTCAGGTTTTTATTACACATTCATTTTAACCAATTACAACTATAATTATAATTTACACAGCATAGTTAATCCTTTGTTTTCAGTTTTACTTTTGGGTAGTATAAATAATTTGCTGTTGTTTTTCAGAGAATTTCATGTCATTGTTGTGGAGATAAAGGAAGAGAGATTTTGGGAGCTACGCTTCTAATATCTCTGATATATAGCATATATAAAATTGTGGAGTGATTTAAAGTTTAATGCTCTCTAATGTACAAACACCCACACATATTACATTTCTGCATATATACATTCACAAACACACCTGAATTATAAAGTCATAATACTCATCACTTCCATATGATAACACACAGGCCTTTTTTCTTTTTTTCTTTCTTTTTTTTTTTTTTTTTTTTTTTTTTTTTATGTTAAGAATTTGGTATAACTGCAAATCACCTACCAGACACAGATCCACAGCAGAGTGAAAAATTAAAGGCCCTCTAAGGATACACAGACCTGTTTATCCATTTCAGGCACAGACTTTAAAGAACCAAACTCCTCAGAGGATGCTGGACCACCCGACTTAACATCCTCTTCCTCCCACATTCTTTTACCAGACTATTTTCTCCCCATTTCTGGTAATAATTACTCACAGGTTTTGAAGAGAATGGTTGGGGCTGGAGGGTGGTTTAGGGAAATGTTATGTCAGCAAAGATGATACAAAAAGTATGAAACCAAGCCAGTTTTTAACTGTTT
This sequence comes from Heliangelus exortis, assembly GCF_036169615.1. Taxonomy (NCBI): domain Eukaryota; kingdom Metazoa; phylum Chordata; class Aves; order Apodiformes; family Trochilidae; genus Heliangelus; species Heliangelus exortis. The sequence goes on along the minus strand of NC_092454.1, from coordinate 71,626,618 downwards.
TGCAACAAAGTTAGGACAGCACTGAACTTAAAGCTTGTGATGCTTCCTGATCACCAGTCACAGCCCCTGACAGTGATTTATGTACAGTAAGTAAAAGATTGTTGTTTCATACATTTCACCAGCAGCTCTTGAGATACCATTTTGCCTGCTTTCCTCTAAGATTACCATTGCCATTCCCATTGACAACAATGTCAACAGCAAAAACATCTTTATTGAATGGTATATTTACATGTGAGCATGAGTCAATATCCTTTTTGATAATAAACTTGTTAATGCAATTTTTTTCTTACTATCCCTCTCTATTCACTAGTGATTAAAATACCAAATGTTGCCACGGGCAAGTTGTGAATGAGCAAATAAAATATATTTGTGAAAAACAGGAAGTAGAAAGATATGTTTTCATTTCACAAGTAGGAAAAACTCAGAAGCTAATTGCTAAAAGAATCATCACAGAGCTCAATTTGAAAAACATTTTTGTCATTTACAAACCATTAAAAAATTTTGTTGAAATATTTTTTGAATATTTTAATACAATCTTAAATTATAGCATGTTCCTTAAATAATGAAGCTGCAAAATAAATGGGGAAATTAACGATCATTTTTATACAAAATAGAATAATATGACTTTTAATTAAAAGTATGTTGATTTGACATTTATACTCCAACACTTCAGGAAACAAATGCATTGACTGTGAATTAAAAGATGTAATATTGATAACTTTATTTCTTTTTCCTTTTTTGTTCTTCTTCTTACTGCCATTCCACAGTGTTACTCTATTTAAAAACGGTTTAACTTTCACCCAAAATATACTTCTTAATGTGATGGGACACACATTTCCACTAATTTATAATTTTTGATAAGTTCAGCTATATGAAATTAGAAGACGTACCACTAAATTCCAATGATAGCAGTGGTTATTGCATAAATTCTATTAAAAGGAGAAGAGAAGGGTGAAACCAAGGTCCTTTTATTTTCTCTCTTGTCTGAAGGCACTGGGAATATGGACCTGAAAGGATCTTTCAGTACATCCCCCTCCATCATCAGAAGGGAGCACCAATGAAGATTCACAGCAAAGATGTTTTAAAACTTGACCAGCATTCAGATGAGGCTCCTGCCCTGTAAATAACAGAGGAATGGGAGGTCTGGAAGGCTTGGGGAAGAACTTTGGTGTGAGTGCTGGAAATCTTTTGAAACTGGGGTAGGTGTGGATGTCAGTGCCCTCAGTGTGTTCCTTCTGCACTCTGGACACTGCACTGCAGCTTTTCCATCACCTCTGGCATAGGAGTAAAGGCAGATGAAAACATCTGAATTAATTACCCTCAATTATGGTTCAGTACATTGACTTCAGGGATTTTTTTTTTTTTTTTCTTTAGTAAATCAAATTATTAAGCTACCTTATTCTGACTCCCAGTGTTAATTATGTGACACTTGACAGCTTCAGCTGTATGAGTTTGGTGTTCTGAAACAGACACCAATCCAGAGGGACCTTTTGTTTCAGAGGAAATTTGTTTTCAAAGAGTTCCAGATAGTTTCAAAAGGTATCTCATGCTGTTCAGGATGTGGATAACATGGGCTGGAACTTGAACCTCAAAAAAAGTAATTTCAGTACACCCATTATTTTTAATTTAAATGTCATGTTGATTCTTATTCTTAAATTTCTTTTGTCTTTAGGAGCATCACAAACTGTAGTTAACTATTACAAACTGAAAAAAACTACTTTAACAATGATTTGGTTGATAAGAAGTGGAGGAGCACAAAGCTTGCATTGTGGTTATTTTTTAAGTAAGTTTTTTTTTTAAACTCATGTGTGTATGATTCACACATCATCTCCAGAAAAAGCAAATCTAAACCCAATGGTTAAAATAAAAATTGTTTTTTACTGGATTATTATTGGAAAATTTCCTGAAATTCTGACTTGGACTTGGTCTGGGAAACATTGAACTTTACACAACATTGCTGGGCAGCTTTACAGAAAAGTTCTCCAAGCTTAACTCAGCATTGGCAAGGACAGAAGGCAAGATACATCCCACTGATAAAAGTACTAGAGTAAATAGTGAAGAGGAAGGGCAGACGTGGTGCAGAGAATAATTTTGTCCTCTGCCTTTGACTCCACAAGCATAAATCAGATTTTGGGTCAGTTTCTATCCCCATCTCAAAATTTCCCAGTCATTCTTGAGAAGGTAACTTAACTGGAGAGAAGGTCTGCTAACTAAACAAACACGTAGACTAGGTGCTGGTTAAAGTTTAGTTCACAGCAGGCATCCTCAGAAATACTATTTTTAGCGGTGTCAACACTGCCTGCTAACAAGATCCATGTTTTTTCAAGTCACACAAGTCCTGTAAGCATTTCATTTGGGCCATTAATTTCTTTCCTGTAATGTGCTCAATGGATGCATGGCCACCACTCCACTAAGAAGAGAAAATTATGACCAGAGTCTATTTGGATTTAGTTTGTCTATGACATACAGCTTAGTTACAGTCCCAAAATGGGATTAATTCCCAAAAAGGAATAAGACAGCTGTGGGTTTTTTTTGTTTTTTTGTTTTATCATTTTGTTTTGCTTTTTTTTTCCCTCCATCTTTCCCAAGTGCTTTTCTATGCAAATTATTCCAATTGAACCAGTGCCTTAGAAGATGCTCACTCCACAGAGTTACACGTCAGTGCATAATATATAACATAAGACCTTTTACTCAGCTTCTCTGTTAAAATAGTTTAAATTAACTTGTAGAAGTACCTTTATTCATATATTTTGCAGTTTTTCTCTGCTCCCCTACTCTATTGACCTTTTTGTCAAGTCCATTTACCAAGGCTCTGGCACTACATCCTGTGTATTCAAACTCAGGGCAAAATTGGTGGGCACAGAGAAGTGAACCCCCTGAACACACACCTAGAACAGAGATTATCTGTAGAAGAATGGGCTACCTAGAACATGGTGCTTAAAGAGAAACAGGGAAGGAACTTCAGGTTGCAATAAACTCAGTGGGAGGGTTCACAGATGTGGTGAAGGTTGGAAAGGGATCACCAGCTGGTATTATCCACAGCTGACTCAAGTCAAGACTATTTCTGATCCAGTAACAAACAAGGGGACTGCTTTGCAGGCTCTCTCAGGTGCCAAAAGCCCCCCTTGTTTTATCTCCAGCTGGTGCAAACCCTCTGGACCCTCTGAAGTGGAATTATGAGACTTCACTGCCTCTGAAAATGCATTCTGCATCTGATGTTTCAGAGGGCATACAGTGAAGGAAGTAGGGATAATGGTGAACTTATTCCAGCTGTGACATTTATTTCCACGTATTTGGTGTCTGATATGATCTTCTCTCCCATGCATCCCTCCCAGGTTTAATGTAAATATCAAAATAATTCAGGTACCATTTCATGAGTTCGATGCATTAATGGTGGCTCTCTCCCCACATCTCCAAATACTTTGTCTCACATGTATGGTAGAACTTAATAAAATCCTCAGCAAAGGGAATTTGGCTTTTAATATCCCCCCAGTGTAGGTAAAAAACTAAAAGTACTTCCTTTTGTGAGAACAGGCAGTTTGTAATTGCTCCAGATAAAACTTGCAGGAATTAGCATAGCACTGCTCCTGCCTAACACCTGAAGGTTGTATTGCACCTTGGTATTTAAATCAGGGACCATGTCTAACTGACAATATCTTTTGTTTCCTTATTGTCTTCTATGATAATGTTTTTTTATGTTAAATTTGAAAAGAAAAATTGCATCCTCATGGATTTTTTTTTTTTTTTTTTGTATACAGCACATGGCAGGTTAAAAGGGCTTAGCTGTGTTGATTAACTATCCAAATGTTTAATCAATATGGCAATAGCTAGATGCATTCTGGCTGTGAAAGACCTTGGAGAAGTCCCACTTGCCTTATTCCCCACCCCCAAGTGGGACATCAATGAACTATTACATGGTCCTTGCATAGCAATGCAGAGGGGCTTAGACAAATACAGCACTAATGGATAATTGTGGGTCACCTTGTCAAAATATGTTAAATGCCCGTTAAGTTTTTTTTTTTTTTTCTGATTAAAAAAAAAAAAAAAAAAAGAAAAAAAGACAGTAAACTGACCTTGCTGATATCATGCAGCCTTTCAGGAAACAAACACCACTGGGTCTGCAACCCTCTCATTGACTCATGGGTCAAAAATCCATTCCAACTAAATTATAAAAGACACATCCTCCTGTGTTGATACAACCCACCATAGCTGCCTGACAAAGTGTTAGACAATGGCAGTCTTTAGCGTGGGCAGGACAGGTTTGCTGACACTTATCCAGGAAACACACCTAATGGGGCCTCTCTGGGTGAGACATCAGTGGCTGCTGCGGATCCCTGGGTGCTCTGGATGTTAATGCCTCACAAAGTCAGGGAAAGTTCATCCCTGTGGCCAGGGCTCCTGGACTGGCTCCAAGAATATGCCATTTTTGCAGGCATGGCATTAACTGAGGGAGAGAGGTGGGGATTTGGACTCCTGCCCTGGTAGTTTTCTGCCTCACAATGTCACTAACACCCACACTGGTCCCCAAAATGATGCTGCTGGTAGAGGGGCTGGGGTTGCTTGTTTGCTGGTGCCACAAATCACGGGGCCAGAGAAAATAATTCTGATAAAGATAACAGCTCGGTGGCTTTGCATTGTTATAAATGAGCCATAGGAGCCCTCCATACCTGCTAGTAATGTGCTGTAATGTTTTTTTTTGCTTAGCTATTATTTAGAAGCATTACCTTTGCTTTGGCTGGCAAAATTAGTACTAGGAGGACTGTAACATGATTTGCACTGGGAATGTCACAATGCATCTGTCATTATCTTCCTGGTCTTGGTATACTGCCTAAGACAATGCTGTAGGTTAAAGCTGGTAACAAGGACAAAACGTAATTAATTAGCTAAGTATTGCTTTCATCATGAGGCTTGTTTTGAAAGGGTAAGTGAGCACACAGAGTAGCATGATATTTGCTTTAATTTCTTATATATAACACAAAGGTTACTTGAATCTCCAATATAGTGGCACTGGTTACACGTACATATATAGTGGTAGAAATAATAATGTCGAATAGAATAATGTAATAAAAATGTAGAATAGAATAATGTAAATGTGCATGTATAGATGACACATGCTGCATATGTGTTTTTGTGCACAAGCATGGATATAAAATTCACAAACAGCCCATTGTTCTATAGCCATCACAATGTCAAATACATCAGGAAATCTTTCAATACTTTTGTGTTTGTACTACCCCAGGCTGGAGCACCCAGAGCAACACCCAGCAAAGAGTTTCTGCAGCTGCTCTAGGAATTTTGTGGTCTGGGCTGGTGTGTCATGCAGGGGATCAAATTAAAATGGCTTGAAGAGGACCATGCAGCAGATCAGTAGCAGAGAAATAAAAAGTCATTTCTCATTGTCCCAATCCAATGTGCAGTGGTGCTTATGAGTGGAAGGGGGTGTTTACCATCACTCTCCTGCATCAGCTTCAAACATTTATCTATGTAAGCTTAATGAGTAATAATTAAACAGTCAATTGAGGCTTCAAAGAACCTGAGCCACAGTTAATAGGAGGCACTAAAAAGCCTAACTATTCATGCATGGAACATTTAAAACACTTTATGTGTAAGGAATGGGGTGAGACCAGGAGAAGACTGCTTACACCCTTGATGAAAACTCTTAAAAGTACCTCAAATCCTGTCTCCACGCTAAGTTTTGCCACAGCTCTTCTTTACTAACAGTTTCTCACAGCCAAGCAATGCTGGTCATCACCATCATGGTGCATCCCAGGCATGAAGGAACAGGACAGTGAAGTGGTTAAAAAAAACAACCCAGACTTCTAAGAGCCAGAGAAAATATTCCCACAGAAAAGTTCAGATTCTTCCCGAGTCTGGTATTTCCTCAGCCCTCTTGCCTTTAGTCTTCTTGAAATATTCTTGCTAGTCTAAAGGATAGGTTTGACTCAGTGCTTCCAGTTTATGTTTTCCACGTGAGACAATATTTTGATGCCAATCTGTATTTTATACTTATTGGTGAGGCTTACTGCCTGTGAACACTTCTGGCTTCTCAAAATAAAAATAAAGGGGCTTTTACACCCTATCTCAGAGCAGCATTTCAGCTCAAATTGCCAGCTACAAGCACTGATCTCTCTGGAGTCTTTAGGAGCTCAGCAAATGCATTTAACTCCCTCTGAGTAACTGCTCATGAAAAGATTTCAAGAGCTTAGGCAATTCAAAGTGATCAAGCACTGAATCTGATGAAGCTTTGTAAAGTACACGTAGGATACTGACAGAAGACAAAAATCTGTGAACAGAAATGCAAAGAGGACAACTTGTCCTCTCAGTGATATCTGAAACTTGCTGTTTTAAGTGTACTGAAATCTACACTCATCCTCTGCTTATATAAATGACATGTGCTTGGCACTTTGAGGTTAACTACTTCCTTGCAGATGAAATGGAGGATTGTCCTTGAATTTATTTTGCAAGGTCTGTGCCACCAGTAGCAATGCCCATGCTGGTAGGTGACCAAATTAAGTTTTGTTTGGAAAAATACCAGTTTATGAATATTTGCCCAGCAGAAAAAAAAAAAAAAAAAAGGAAAAGAGGATTCGAGTCTCTGCTGCCTGGGTTGTAAGTACTTCCAAGGAAAAGAAAAAAGTCTTTTCTTCTACAAACATCAAGTCTACCACTCGTCCTTGTATCTCACTGCTTTGCCAGTGCCAAACTCTGCATCTTCCATTTGCAGTTTTGCTGACTTGCTTGTGGACTCACATGCAGGTCTATTCTCTCCTGTCTGGCACATAGCAGGGAAGTGCAAAACCCATCACTGATTTGTAAAATGCTCATACAGAGAGGGTTTTTGGGGAGGGCTTCTTTTTTTTCTCTATTTTTTTCTTGTTATTTCTTTTCCAGAGACCAAAGTCCCCCAGGGTACAGAACCATATGAAAGCATCACACAAAGAGGTGCAAAAATCCTACTTAAAATATTGTGTGAACTGTAACCATATCCTGCATTTCACTGCTACTCACAGGACTGTAACACACACAAAAATGTTTGTAATTGCTGCGAGGGAGATCTGCTCACTTTATTTTTTTTTCTCTGAAAGAAGACAAGGTGATTGTCTGTTTTACTCAATATGCATCAGTAAAGAAAAGTTGCATCCTTTATGCCTTTACCAAATGAGAGAAAACTGAATAAACTGACTAGGCTTCAAATAAATGTCTTTGATGGGTTATTCACAAATGTTCAGGTCCTAGTTAGTCTTGCATTCTGGCTGCTTCTTGCCTACAGCACTGAATGCACAGCTAGAGGGCTCACAAACAATTTAAAGACATACTAACCTATTCATACACAGAAGGACATGAAAAAAGCCCTTTTGTATTCAGGATGACTGGTTCCCCACTATTGAAAAAGGGCTTTGTTCAGTGTGTGACAAATGATAGACTCTGGATAGCTGATTATGTGGAAGTGTCGCTCCACTCAAGTAGACATGGTACTGGAAAAGCTGAGGAATTCAGCTGTTGGCTGTGTCATACTTCCACAGAATCATGCTGCAAGCATCTTGTGTGATCTCCACTGAAAGCCACCACTGCTCCGATGAGCAAAAGTTCCCATCTCTGGGTTCTGTCTTTCTCAGAGGCTTTCAACAAGTCAGGGATGGCAAAAAAAAGATGAAGAGGTGATGCCTCATCTCTGGTCTTGAAGGTCTGTGCAGCAGCTGAATTGAGGGCAACTGAATGGACAGGTCAAAGAGGGTTCAGGGCATTAATTGGGACACCATGCTATATTAAAAATGCCACCTTTCTTTCTTCCCAAGGAACCAGATTTCTGCTCTCAAGTCAATACTGTATCAAGTGTTGCACCAGTACACAATGCCTCTTACCTTACCATGAGACTTTACTCAAAAAGGGAATATATGGCCTCCACAAAACAACCTTTACAACTGAAGCCCCCTCCCCCCACACTATTTATCTGTTTCTAATCTGCAGATATAACTTTTGTTTAGTGTCCTTGGTGGGGCAATCTGTAAGAAGAGTGTCTCAAGCCCTTTTCAAACAGAACTGTCACACAGAGGTTTCACTGCCTGCACTGAATTTCCCATGGATTTTGACATGATAAATAGTTTTGATGGTGTATCACCATGCTCTGCCCTCGCAGTGAGGGGAATGTCAATCCTACTTGGCAGTCACTCTTCTTCAAAGCCTGGTTTTTCAATTTGCCTTTCAGCCATGAGCTGCCATTTCACTGATATGCCTGCTGCAGCAAGCAGCTCTGTTCCATGTTGATAGGATCTACCACTCCTTTTGATATTTCAGAAATAATGTCCACAAAAACTACCTTTTTATCCAGACAATTAGTCCATCCTTGTACACCTCCACACTTCCCTGTTTCAATCTCTCCTGGTCTTATGTTAATATTGAAGTAACTCTGAGTGATTCCATAGCCCTGGCACAGCCAGTTCAAATGTCCCAGTTCTCAACAATGTGCTTAGAAATGAGAAAATGTTCTCATGGTATATTTTCCAGGCTTGATTAATTCACAGCCATGACAATTCCTTGTCTTCTGCTATTTTGGCATTTCTGCCTGGCTGTTCTAGGACAGACCATAATGTTACAATGCAGAGAAAGATTAAAAAAAAAATAAAATGCATGCATCTTTTTTTGAGTCTCAAAAAATTCCTGACATAGCTTTTCAACAGAAACATTTTGTGATACTCTGGCATGTGAATTCTTAGGGGAAAAATGCAGAACCCTTTAATTAAATTAAAAATTGACAATGCATAGAATCACCAAATATCAACAGGTTATTTTAGGAAAGAGAAATATGTGATATTCTTACTGATAAAAAGAGAAGTAAATAGAAACATTCACAGAACTAAATTTTTTCTTCTCAGAATGAGGTCAAACTAGTAATAGAAGACACGCATCAGGAGTTTTAGGGAGAAAAGACCAATTATGGGAGCTAATTGTGTCTCCAAAGTACAGCATGTAACTATTGAATCATGAATTGACCATAATAGATTTCAGAAGAACCTCACATATTACAGGAAAAAAAAAAAACCCAGTAACTTCTGCAAACAAAACAGAGTAAGGGCAGCTCATACTTCACCAGACTGCACAGGGAAGGGCATGCAAAACTTGCTTTAGCACTTGGTTTCTAAATGTGTCATGCAAAAAAATTCTGATTTTCTTCAACAGAATCAGAAGTAATAACAGCAGATGTGTTGACAACACAAAGCAAAGCATAAGCCAGGTGAGATGCATGCAAAAACGTTAAGAGTCTTAAGCCACAATAAGGTTATTCAAAAGGTTAATACTTAGCAACAGTTGCCCATAAAGTGTTCGATAAGACTTATTTCTTATTCTGAAAAGCTACAATGTTCACAAAAGTACCATTACTTTTATTGAGGGCTATTTACATGCATCAAGAAAGGCTCTTAATTTTTAAGCAGGAACTGAAAACATGCTTGTTTGGCAATGTTTTCAATTATTAGTGTATTTAACCAGTTACTGTGATAATTTTGATGTTAATATTTTATCAATGAAGTTATAATTGTATATTGGCCCAAGCTACACAAACCATTGCAAAGCACATTTTTATGTTTTAATTTTCACTTTCATTTTGGTTTTCACATTCAAGTACAGTAAGCATTTTGCTTGACAGTTATCTTTCCATTCCTGGGATGTGATCTTTTCTGGAAAATATCCTTTGCATTCGATAACCCACCAAATGCACATGTGATTTAAAGCTTTTAAGTAAAATGAAGAAAAATAAAAAGAAAAGAAGAAAAGAATAAGGGGAAGGTAGAAGAGCTGGGGATGGAGGAGAGAAGAGAGAAGAGGAGAGGAAAGGAGGGGAGAGAGACAAAAAGGAAAGAAAGGGACAGGAAAGGAAGGGAAGGAATGGAAAGGAAAGGAAAGGAAAGGAAAGGAAAGGAAAGGAAAGGAAAGGAAAGGAAAGGAAAAGGAAAAGTAAAGGAAAAGGAAAAGGAAAAGGAAAAGGAAAAGGAAAAGGAAAAGGAAATACACAAAGGCAAACAACCCCCAAAAATCAAGTCTTTATTTTCTGTGGCACAATCCCATAGTCCAATTCTATGTGATCACTATTGTCTGAGACACTGTTCTCAGCTGTGAGTGATAATGTCTAGTAACTCACTGAGGTGAAACATTGCCTTATTCAGAAAAATAATTTGGGCCACTGCTGTAGAAAATGAATGCTACATTCTTTACACGGAAAAAGAGCATGGGATATGATTTCCTATATAAGGAATGCTCTTCTGCAATACATCAAATCTCCTTTCTCCTGTGTGTGCAAATGCACTCTCCTTTGTTACATTATAAGAGGGTGCATAACTCCAAAAGAAATGGAGTTAGATGAAAAAGAGCCATTCCAAACTCTACTGATTAAAATAAATGTGCTCATAAAAGAGACAGGAGAGTAAATTACTGCATCCCCAGAACAGCAGTAACTTACACACCAACAAGTTATTTTCAAGTTTGCCAGAGGAAATAATCTGCTATCAACAAGGGGTAATTGCCTGAGCAAACTAGTCTTTACATCTCACACATGCTGTCACCTTGTGTAAGAAAGAAATACACCACATATCAATTCAGGAAAGAAAAAAAAAAAAAGAAACATTCCTTTAAAGGCTGCTTCTCTCAGCCATATGAAAGAGAGAACATATACACAGCTTGGAACATATCTAATCTCTGCTCTTTTCTTATCAATGAGGAGTATCCTAACACACCACAAAATTCATAACCTGAGCAGCCTTGGGCAGTATTAGGAAGGATCCATTTTAGATTGGAGCAGAAATATTAATCTGAGATTTACCTGTTCCTGTCATAGGTGAAAGCAGGCTAGTGACAAAACGCTTCAGGAATAAATGAAGGAACTATTAAGTAAAAGAGTAAAAATTTCCTGATTTTTATACCAATATGGGATGCTTAGAGGGCTAGATGAATATTTGTTACAGTGAATATGCACAGACACATATCCTCTTGTCTTGCCACTACACAAGGAGTTTTCAGCACTCACTAGTGATTTTTTTTGTTGAAGCAACATGACAGAGTTGCCTGTACCTAAGCATTTAATGTGCATTTTGCCATATAAGACATACTGCAATGTGTATTCCACAAATATAAATACAACAGCTAGAGAAAAATTAAGTTTTTCATTCATGAGGTCAATCTCCTCTTTAGAGCCTTGTACTAAAAAGATGGTGATCGTTAAAGAAAGAAACAGAAGGTAGCAATCTCTTTATTAAATTCTGTGTAGTAATAGGGCTAGCTATCATAGGTAAATAGTTCATTATTTTGAGAAGTTGAAAATAATTTGCTCCTTATTAGGCAGCGTTTTCCTCTCTTTCTATTAGCATTATTTTACCTTAAGTTAAAATTTAAACAATATTTTATTAAACAGAAAAAAAATTCCCTCTCCTCCTCTTCAGAAGAGGAAACTATAATTGTCTTAATATCCTCTAATCTATCTCTTTGACTTTTATATCATTAAATCAGCTCCCCTATGCTATCTGTAATACAGTCAGTATGTGACCATAGCTCTAAAAATGAATAGAAGTAAAAAAAATAACCAAGCCATCAAATTTGAGTAATCCTGATTAATGTTCTGGGATTATCATATTTTGGAGCCTGGTAAGATTTCTTGATCAAGACAGTAAGCAATGCAAAAATATAGTCAGAATTTGATTTTTTTCTAAATTAAAGATTATGGGACATATGGGAGGGTTTCTGTCTTCCAACCAACCCTTTCAATGTTCTTCCAACAAAATAAAATGGAAAGGTCTTAAAAGATTTTTGGCAGCTATCTGGTGAAAGATATAAACTACTGTCAAGCATAGTATGGAAGAAAAACCATCTCAGTTGACAGAAACAATATGTTTCACTTTTTCTGCTGGTCATGATTTTGTATTTGAGTGGTACTTTTAATTCAAAACTGATTTCTGTAGTTATTGAAGAATAAAGAAAACTCCCCTAACGACAGCAGAAGACATGAATAAGATCTGCCAGTGTAGTTGACAATCAGTTCTTTGATCTCCCTGCTCATATTGACCTGTGATAGGCAAGGTCTGAAGTTTTGTCTGGACTCTGAAGAGTCTGTATTGTACCCTTGCAAAGTTCTCTTTCTGAAGCATTGGTTTCATCTGGGCATGATCAGACCATGCAGTTACAAATCCTCCTAAAGGAGTTACAAATCTCCATAAAGAACAGAGAAATTACAAGATTTAAATAAAAACAAGAATAAAAAAAAAAAGACTAAAGCAGTGCACATAGGCTGACATTTTGTACTAAAAAAAATAAATATCTAAGCTTGCTGTGACTTCAACACCAATTCACATGCATTTTGTGTGTTTTATCAATGATAATTCCTAATGCAGGAAATACACCACCTATAATGGATTGCTGCACACAGGAAAGAAATACATCACTGACACCTGTCCCTAGTACAGTAATAAAATGTTACAGATTTCAGAGATAAAAACATCATAATAAAATATGCCCTGTATGCAAATAATAAGACTACTTTTTGAATTGAAACAAAGATGGAAACTGTTTTCTGAAGTGGAAAACTGGAGGATTAAAATTGAATCATTGCTTCTACCCCTTGGACGAAAGAAAATAAAGGATTGCAAATATCACTCAAATTTTATTAGTGCATGGCTGTCATCAGAAATGGGACTATTCACCCTGGGAACAAAGCTGGTGATATTTCTTAGGAGTGAACAGTTTCATTTTGTTGTATGACAATACTGAGATCAAAAGCAGAGATGGGTTTAACTTGGTTTGAAGAAAGAAATCAGGCTACATAGGCTTCCCTGATGAAGAAAAATAGCAGCAATGAGGTCTTCCTACCTCCTCCTGCCTTTGGTGGGTTCATCCCTGACCATTACACCTTACTTCACTTTACTTTTCAACAACCACACCTCATATCTCACAGCAAAGTATTTTTGATATGCTCAGCTATTTGCCATAGGTCATTAAATAAAACAAAAGACATATGTTCTTGTGACATCAGGTTGTTTAAAAGCAGTCTTATTTCTTTCAGAAGGATGTGCAAGTTACCATTGCCACATCTAGCTATAGCTCAGGCTCAGAAACCTGTGTCCAGTAAATGGATCAGCTTCCAGGCTTGTCAGCAACTTTCAGGACATAAAGGGAGTTTCTTCAGCTGCAGTAGGTGTTGGAAACTCACAGAAATGTGAAAGCACAAACATCATGCCACATCCTCAGAGATGGAGAAAGACCTGCAGAAACTGATAGGATACAAGAAATGGCAGTGTCTTACCCTTTAAGAAGCTTTTCCCACATTTGTTTACACTTTCCATAAGACTTTTCTAGAAAAGTGGATGAGATGTACCTAAATAATATTCTAACAGTTATGTCTCTTTATGAAAGAGCTGGTATTTGAAAACATTGGAGTACTTGTTAAATATACCACGAAAGTTAAGATAGGAGCTTTTTCACAAGTGGGGAAGCCAGAATGAACAATACAGATCAACCCAAGCAGATGCCAACAGGTTTTTTGTTTGCTGCTTGGTTCCCAGCTACGTTTAAAACTATCAGAGGAATTTTTTATAAATACATATATATGTATAAAATATCTGTGCATATAGATCTTTTTACTGGGAGTCTATCTTCCTCTATCAGCCTTTCCTCTGGATTCACAGTTGAAACTTTCCATTCAGGCCCTCAGCTTTTTCTCTGCTTGGTTGTTCTTTCCTCTGTTTGCAGCTTTGTTGAGCTTACTTTGTCAATATGGATCCCTAGGACAGGAGCTCAGGAGCTCAGGGTCCAGGTTGGCACCATGCACACACATAGATACCTGCACAGTTTGGCACAATTGAGCCAAAAATGAGCCAGTGTATTTCTCTTCCTCCTTGTAGGGAGCAATGGCCCTAAAATGCCTGGGTGGTTTATTCATCCCTTACATTCCTGTGCTCCAACACAACCCTCTGCTGTGTTGGAGTTTTCACGTTTCTCCATGAGGGACTTATTGAGGCACAATTATGTGATGTTGCACTTCTGCCCCTCTCATGCCTTTTATCAGTAGGAAAGCAGGGAACATGGCACAAAAGATGAATGAGGCTGGTGCTTGATGATGTCAGTTAATCAGTCAGCTATTTTCAAGTACTGACTGACTAGTCACTAAATTGCAGGCTAAAAAGTCCTCTCATCCAGACAGGCACTGATCCCACTGATGTACTCCAGGTGCTGAATGACATGGAATTTGAATGCACTTGAGCACTATATACCTAATTTAACAATTTCAATCTTTATCAAGACTTTACTTAAAAAATTACAGGAAACATCATGAAGGAACTCAATAGAGACTGAAGTAAACATCTGGTTGTAATTCTGGAAATGTGCTCCAAAGGAGTGTTTTAAAATATGAGGCCACTGCAAAACACTCCAATTTTGCATCTGTTTTAAGCAAAATTAGACACATGTAAAATTAAAAACTGCATAACTGTACAACTGTTCTAATTATTTATCCATGTTCTAACCCACCTGAAAAGACCTAGGTTTCCCTTAGGTCAAAACAATGTAAAGTGAGCTAAAGATGACTGTAACACTATGACCCCTACAAGCCTCTGTTTATAAGCTGTATATCATAAATTTCTATTAGAAAAATATTACCAGAAGGAGAGGGAAAAAAAAAAAAGTCTGCATTATAAAAAAAGACTGTCATGAGTTGAAACACCTTCAGTTAAATGTATATATAACATACATCACATATAAAAGCTATTAATCCAATTTAACAACATTCAATGCATTTATGCTAAGAAACTGCTAAAAAGCACTAAATGGAATTTACTGAGATGAATAAAAAGCACAATTACCAACTAGACTTGGGAGATTCCAGTTAGTAAATGAGGCTGTGAAATTGCTTTGTGTTAAAAGAGTATTAATGGCTGTGCTAGCACTTGACTAATATTTCATGGTACAGGCTGTTACTAAATTAGACCCTGTGCCTGTCTTCCTGTGAAGTCATTTAGTTATACTTGGAACACTTTTTTTCCTTTACAACATTTCTGAGAGTTTGCTGTGTTTTGCAAGTTCCTAATCCTGAAGAGGTTTCTGTAAGATGAAGCTACCCTTGCTACCTGTTCTGTGAAGACATGGGAGTCTTTCCCATCTCCATCCCATAGGATCTGGTTGGAATAATGATACTGCCCTTTGCCTCAAATTTGCAAGTAAATAATTAGATTTTTTGCAATTTATCAAATTTTGTTGGAAAAAACAAAATCAGGGTAACAGCTTTTACTAGCTGTCTATAATATTGGCTATAAATGGCAATGTGCTGGCACTTTTATTTGGAAAATATTGCAATTATCTTATGGTCGAAACAGGACAAACTTAGATATTTTTTTTAATAATAGCTTTGCATCAGCACTTTCATTTACTGTAATCTTTTAAAATATCAGATATGTAAGTCTGCTCAAATCTCCTGGGAAAAAAAAAATAAAATTAAGATACCCAAAAGTGCTATGTTGCTCACAGACTGCTCTACTATTTAGTGTGAAATCATCTATGTACAGACACTTCGGGGATGAGTTTACATAGTATATGAAATTTATATAAGTTAATAGAAACAATAAACATTATAACCTTAATAACAATGGATAATAAGCAAAAGTAAATACCCTATAAATGAGGATTACAAAGTTCTATGAAGTTATACAATAATCAGTGAACTTTGAAGGTTGTATTGCCTTCGCTTTTTCCATCAGGTTGCTGAGCAAAACCCACTGCTGTGCATGGGAAAAGGAAGGGGATGCAACACAGTGAGGTCCCAAATACCAAACTTTACAGAAATATACACAGGCAAATTTTCTGTGTTAAAAACTGGTTAGGATAAAAATTCCCTTCTCAATTAACCCTGACTTGATGCAATAAAATTCCATGATAAGGATGATATGCAAGCCACAGTAAGGGGAGCAGCAAACCGGCCAGAAAGCTTGGCTGAGGTTAGTATTAAGCACACAACAGTTTCTGAGCAGAACTTGGAGGAAAAAAGTAAAATCCACCATAATGTACTGAGTTGTTATTGCTAACAGAAGCATAGCTCTTCTGTAACAGCAGTAACATTGGTCTCAACTGGGGAAACACAGCAGGGGGTTCACAGAGTGCTCTTCCAGCATGCTGGGGAAATGATCCCTGGTGAATGCCCAAATGCAGCTTGAAACATCAGAAGTGCTGGTACTCAGATCATCTGAAGCACCAGTTACAAATATATTACAAGGATGCATACGCTCAAAACTGCTGTTATATGAAGCATGTCATCTGTA
Source organism: Heliangelus exortis (assembly GCF_036169615.1). NCBI lineage: Eukaryota > Metazoa > Chordata > Aves > Apodiformes > Trochilidae > Heliangelus > Heliangelus exortis. The sequence goes on along the minus strand of NC_092454.1, from coordinate 71,610,332 downwards.
TAGCCCAGAGGAGAAGAATTAAATAGTGCAATCCTAGTTAGAAGCTGAATGGATGCGCTAATTCTTGGAGCTGAAAGGGGTAAAATGCAACAGCAAGCAGTCAGAAAGGAAACAAGCTTTGGCTTTTGCTGGGCCATTTCTACACCCCCGAATAAACCCAGCTTGCCACCAATGGCTAATTTAGCTACAGCACTGAACACCACAAGTAGAGGGTGGGCAGCTGAATTGGTTGATTCTAGCGTTATGAATAGTGATAAATAAACCCAAAGCTATGCGGGGAAGCTGTAGCTCCAGCTTTCCACTATAAAAGATTCTCCTAGCTCTAAAACCTCCACTGCTTGATCCGGCAGAGGCTCCTGGGTGGGAGAAGTGCTCTTTTATCTGTCCCATGAAATCCCATTCAGGCTCTGCTGCCATATGAATAGCTGATAATTGCCATTTCCTTTCACTCACTCGTGTTCCCCAGGAAAACGCAGCCGCTGCCAGCCCCTCCGACGGCAAGAGGGGAGGAGAGTGGGGTGGTGGCAGCTGCAGGCAGCACATCTGCCCACGGAGGGTCTGGGAGCTGCCAGCCCCTACAGGGATGAGGAAGGATGAGATGAAGGGCCTCAATGCCACTGACCAACTCAGGGGAAATGGTCACCTTTTCCTTTCCTTCTCTTGCAACTAAAAGGTAAACTCCAGGGCTAACAAAGCCTGGGAGCACTTGTTGATGTATAAAAGAAGGTTTTTGCAGCTGAGAACTTTTGGAGCTGGTGGTAGGAATAGTTATATTTTGATTTTTTATTTTTCTTTACAGATACAAACAATACAGTTTAATCTTGATTTTTCAAGAAGCTTCTTATGTGACAATGTGATGTAAAAATTACTAGAAAAGGTATTCACATGAAAGTCAAGAAGTTAAGAAACACTGCTCCTTGCTGCCATCTGTGAAATCTGTAATACTTCTGGAAGAAAAAAAAAATTATTTGTGTACAAGTTTCAGAAGGTTCCCTCTTCATCAGGAAGTAGGCACACTGGACAGCCTGGAAGCCTAAATTAAGTTGCACGGGCAGCAAGATGTCTGGCATTTCATGCACCACAGCTTTCTCGTGCTTAACTGAGCACGGTTTCATTTGCAAGGCTAACATAGGGGGATTTGTAATTAATATGTATATTTCCACATATGCACACCCGGGCACATATGGAGGTAAGTGTTAGGGTGAGGGCGAGCTCAGACTACAAACGATGTCTGCCGTGCAGAGCAGTGGAAACAGATTATTCACTTCAAACAGGGCAGCTCGTGGGGTAGCTTAATGTAGATGAACAGCAACAGTGGAGCATTATTATTACAGCATGAGCATTGCATGATAGAACAGGTGTCTAGAAAGCATTTGACACAAAGGCCTAATGGCACAGTTTCTGCTCAGGAAAAATTTCCACTAATGCTTTCAAAACCAGAGGGAGGCATTGACCCATTGCTAGTTACCACGAGCATAGCTTCAAGGATCAGCCACAGAACTGGGCCATTATACAGCACTTTCCATCCCATTAAATACCCTGTTGCTTTCAAAATTATGCCTGCTTGCAAGTAGATAGACAAAAAAACAAATCAACAGCAAACCTGGTGACCTGCAAGGTGAAAACCAGCAGAAACCCTGCACACCAATTCAGAAGGGACCCAGCAGCAGTCCTGGATCCTGGATCCCACTATGGCAGATGAGGACCCTGTTGTGGACCCCGGCACTTAAAACCCACTTCTAAAAAAAAAAAAAAAAAAAAAGAATAAAAAAATTAGACCTTTCAGGAACATAAGCATCTCCTGCTTTTATCCCAGCCCAGAGGTGGTATCACCACATGGGAAGGTTCACCCTTCCCTGCTGGGGAGAGGCATCAGGAGATGGGTTTCCCTCCAGGTTGTGTCACCCAGCTGCTGGGTCCGATGGATGCGGAGCTTATGAGATCTGACAAGATATCAACCCAAGGTGACTCTGCAGTGGAAGCACTGGTGAACTGCAGTTCCTGCATAGGCAGCCTGTGCACAGGCAAAGAGAGGTCATAGTGTACTTCTTACAGTAAACATTTTACACAGCAAATAGTCACAGTGACATCAACAAGGCAACCCGTGGCTTTAAAGAGCTTTTTAATATGGGCAGGAATATCACCACTGAGCTTTGGCATGCTTTGTGTCTGATGCACTGAATCCTGTGAATGACAAACAAGGAACAAATCCAGGGATCACATTCACCTACAGCTGAACATATTAAATGAAATCCTTACAAGCAGCAGTGTCTTTCCTGGCTAGGCTTGCTTACGGCAAAAGTCTGATGCACTCTTATGAATAAAAGTCAAATTCCAAGCTGAGGCCACCTGTACTTCTAGGTTATAGGAAAAAAAAAAAAACAAGCAGGAAAAAAACCACCTCAAACCTGTGTCCATTATGAAAATGCTGAGAGGCACTTCACTGTGGCAGCCTTGGCTACTCAAACTGGAACACAAGAAATTGCTAAACATTATGTGGTAATGTTCCCACTGACAGATACAAGTCTAACATCTTTAGGTTTAGAAAAGAATCATTTGAATTTTGTCATTATCTCTGGAAAGGATCCTGGCATGACGATGGTGATTACAGAATAATAATAATAATAATAAAAAAAAGCTTTCAAAACTATGAAAAGTAAGACTTGATGGCCATTAACTACTAATGGAAAAAGTTCAGCAGGGGCGTGATGTATCCAACAATTTGTATTTTAACATATTGATAATGAATCCCAGCATAACCATTCACATCAAAGTCAGTGTGCTTTCTTTTGTCCCTATGGAAATTTAAATCAATAATACTAGCATTATTCATATATACCTATATGTGTATCTATGCATATATATTTCTGAATTACAAAATACTATTGCATCATTTTACTCTCATTTCAGATTTTTAACACAGCTTTGCACATTTCCATTCTTCCAATCAATTTATTCTGTTAGTGTTTTTCAGCATTTTAAATCCCTAAGCTAAGTCAATAATGTTGATTACTTACCATAAGCACGGTACACGCCATTCTAATACAGGTTATTTGCAATTTGACATCCTCATCTATATGCATTATTCCACTTGGAAAATTAAATGAAACCCTTGATTCAGAATTTGAAACACTTAGAAGTAATGATTCTGTTTACTGATTGACTGAAGTTGTGGTTTTTAAGCACTGTTTAGCAGAGGAAACAAAAAGCAGTATCAAGTAAAAAAGAAGCAACTAAGTTACTTTAGGAAGCATTTATGTTGTGTGAACAATAGAAATTCATTGTGTTTTTCATTGTTTCATACCTTCAAGACTGTTTCCCAACACTGTTAGCTTCAGATTTTTTAACAATTCAGAACCTGACAAACTCAGTGTACAAGCACTCAACAACATTATTTTGTCAGAATCTCTTTTCAGTGTTGTATACTTACTAGCGTGTAGCAAATAAGTGCTGAATTTTATTAATAAAGAATAAAATAAACTGAAAATGGAACTGCAAATAGTCAGGTCCGGTGTGGATGGGAAATTCAAAGAAATGCAAAAAATTACTCCTAGACCCACCCTAGTGCCAGTGCCTCTGATAACAGCAAAGCTGCAGGAGCATGGTGAGCATCTGAGGGTGACAGTGGAATGACATTTGTGTCCAGCTAGGAACTTTGCTGAGGACCACTTTCAAAAGAGGGACTAATATCACAGGGATTGTGAGGAGGCACAAAATTTGGCCTGGTGTAGTTCTGATTTCAGATGTGACACAAATTTGGCATTACATCATGCTTCAGGTGGCAGTGTGAAGGCAAGACAGGCTGTCAACAGCATCAAGTATATTTTGTTGCTACTTGGTAAGTGGTAAGAGTAAGTGGTGATTTTGGAGGGCAGATTTGCCTTTTTCAATTTAGTTTTGGGTTTTTTTCTGTTTCCCCCTTCTAGGATCCAGTTTGAAGCATAGGTGAATGCAGTGCTTTTAAGTGGTTAGTCTCTATTCATATGATATCATTTCAAATTCAAATTTATAAGCATAAATTTGGGAAAATTCATTCTCACATACCCACAACCCTTCAAAGATTTTTTCCAGCCATTGATACATTGCAGGTAGTCAGTTTATTTCCTGATCTAAACCTTTCACTTGATATTTCAAATGTATTATTCACCGCAGAAACACCAGGAATTTAGTACTCCTGTTTATTAGCATAGAATTAGAATAAATATGAGTAAAACAATTGAGAGAATTAGAAATATATTGCATGCTAACTTTAGACAGTGTAATGAGCAGATTCTGAAATCTTGTTTGATGGCATATTTTTATTCAGAATTATTTTAGGGATTATCTAAGAGCTGTACTGTGGATTATAAAAAAAAAAGAGTAATTTCAGTTTAATTTAGTCCTGTGAACATGTGAAAGTGTTTCAGACAGGTGAAGTATACTGAGGGATGTCTTAAGCTACCACTCCAGGGACTATGAATAAAAAAACTCTGTTGCCAAGTGGAGCTGGTATTTTACTAAGTCTGGATATAATTGTGCTGGAAATCTTGAGGATACTTTGAAGCAGTCTTAAGAGAGGATATTGCCTACTGGAATTCCTCCTTAGTGCAAGTTTCACTGCAATTTATTTTAGATCAAATATACTTGTGACATAAGATTATTCTCTGGCTCTGGATATGTATATTCATTTCACTAACTGAAATTGTTGGGAGTGCTCCTGTGCTCCTGTGCCAGTTGACCTACTTTATGGGTTCATCTCCTGTGACTGGAAAATAGTCACGAAAGCCAAACCAAGCCTTTTATGATAGACATGCAACATGCACAAAGCTGCTGGACCATTTGAACTGACTGCCTTTCAGCTGATGTATTTTCACTGTTTCTGTTGGAAAATGCCTTTCTGTGGTTCCTCCATCTGTGTCAAGCACCCAGACCCTAACCCATGCAAAGCAGAAGTCCACCCCAGGAGCAGCAAAAACCCTTCACAGTACTCTCAGCAGCACACTTGTGGGCACTGGGGTTTACAGCAAGATGCATCCTGAAGGTATCCTCTGTCTCACTTATCTTCCATAAAACAATGATAAAAGCTCTGGAACTTTTATTACTTTTTGGAAAAAAAAAATCCTGTGTCTGCTATTACCTTTCAAATTTTCCACCAGCCTTTCCATTCCGACCTCTTTCTTTTTTACCTGGACAATGGGAGAGTCCCCTTCCTATGAAGCTACAGTACCTTTCATCAGGTGCCCCTTACTAATCAGCCTGTTGAAGGCCCTGTCACTTAGCTATTAGCATACTCAAGCAGACTGATTTTCCAGCTCTGACCAACTATTTTATCCCAAGAGACCCCATCTGAATCAGTTCTAATGATCCCCTCTTATTGACCGTTGATCCTCCACTGTTGTTTCTTTGACAAGTGTAATAATTTCTCCTGATGCCCCCTAAGCTTATACCACACAAAATAATCAGGTCCACTCAGAAGATGGGAGCTGAAACCTGAGGAAGAACATAGGCAAGCATACATCTGGAATAAACCCATTCTACCATTTAATCTGAGTCAGAAGTAGTTCTATATGATGGGGGAACAGCAAACGGGAGAAGGAAGTGATCAGAATAAGATTCTTGTCAAACCTCAATGGTGTGAAAGTATGCAGAATAAGTTTTGAAAAAAAAAATTATGCTGCTGATATACAGATGAAACCAGATACAGAACACCCCCACTTGCTGGTGGTGGTTCTGTATAATACAGATATGGGCTGAAGACAAGGAGTTCTGCAGAAACCCATTGTGCTTCATAGTTCATTAATACACTGAACTACCTTGAGAAGGATGCAAATCATACCATCCCATATGGGGACAATTTTGAATCCTGCTCCTGTGGTATGTTTAAAAAAATACCCTGCAAGATGGGTAATTCAACCCTAAGATTGCTAAAAGAAACTGAGTAAGGCTTAGGTAATAGCATTTTTTTTTTTTTTTAATATCACTGAAGAAAAATCATTCAGGTGGATATAAATAACAAGACTTCTAATCTCCTCATCTTCCTGCTTCTATCAAGATCTCCTTCCTCACAAATGAATGCTTTGACCACTAGGTTAAAAAAAATAAAATACTGGGTCATTGTCAAGCTATTCTACTTTTGTAAAAACAGTTTTCAGCAACATGAACTCTTTTCAGCCTGAGCCAGAGGAGGTGCTGGAATTTGTTATTTCTGCACAAATACCCCAATCACAAAGATGAAGTGTTACATTCCTTACTTTGTACACTGACATTTTTGGTGCAACTTGCAATTACAAGTGATTGTGCAGTGTTAGTCTACAAGACACCCATCAGTAGCACAAAACCAGAAATCCTCAAATACTGAATATTTGATACTGAAGATTAAAGAACAAAAAAATAAATAAAATTTTAAGGCCTTATCATCAGAAGTCCTGGTGTCTTTGTGTTCTGAAAATGCAAGTGTTTGTCTCTAAGCAATCCCTAGCAAAAAATAATATCAAGAAGCAGCTCATGAAACCTTTCGAAGTGATTGCATCTGCAGAGATTCCTCCCCATGTTAAATACTTGCAAGAATACTCTCCCTAGAAGGGATAAGGAGATAAAGAGCTGATTAAATTCTGACTCAAGCACAAGCCTTGACAGGACAGAGGCACAGGCAAGTATCTCTCTCAGGCTTATTCCTGCCTTCCTATCTGGCACAAAGCCAGATGCCATCAGTGGCAGCGTTTTGTCAGATACTTAGCAGAGCCCATCTAGGCTTTACTGTTTATAAATTAAGTATTTTTTTAAAGTACAATATGTACTATGCAGCAGCTATGCACTCCACTTATCTTTGCTTCGGAGAGATTGACACAGTGAATTATGAAGTCAAACCCTAGGCTAGAAGATGCCTATAAAGATTAAGCCATTTCATTCTTTTCCAAACAATTAGCAGCACTAGGCTGCTAAGCGGAGATCAATCGTAATTGGGGAACGGAGAGAGGGCAATAAACAAATTACTAGTGTTTTCTCTGAAGCCTGTTGGTTTACAGACTCACTGTTATTTAATCCAGAAGCTCAGTGGATTGTAAATTGTCCATTAGAGTTGTCACTGGCCCCTTGAAAAGGATTTACTTTACGATAAAGGTACAGGAAAGGAAATCTGTCTGATGGTTTCAGGTGCAATGGGATAATCACAGCTGATTCATCATCACCATCACATATACACTGCCTGCTGCTGGATGATGGTCAAAAGTTTCAGAGATTTTATGAGCAAACATCAACATTTGGACTTCAGCAGCTTAGCTGGGAGGCAACCAGTGCCCTCTTCCTCTTTCAGCACCCATTGTGTTATTCATTGTAAAAAAGAATGAAAAGTGACCAGTGGATTTACCCATTCAGCAGGAAAGTGAGATAAGGAGCTAATTATAGTATTAGAAAAGCTATTTCTTTTCCTCAAACCTGAAGTTTTAAAGATCTCCTTTCTTAGACCATGCCATACTTTGGAAGCCTTCCTGTATGGCCATGGCACACAGGGCATGTTAGATAATATTAGTAGGGTTGGAAAGACCTGGAATCCAATCTGCAGAGCTTTCTGCAGCCTTTGGAAGGATTTGCAAGGCCTTTTTTCTTTTATTTGTGGGGTTTTTTTTGTTTTTGGTTTTTTTTGGTTTTTTTGTTTTTTTTTTTTGGTTTTCTTTTTTTTGCCACCTAGCTTGGTTAGCAAGGAGCAGAAATACTGTTTTTGTAGCAGGACAACTTGTATATTAGGATATCTCCATACTGCAATGAAGTCTGAAGCATAGACTTGGACAAAGATAGTTATTTAAATGAGAGACCTTATTCTTTGGCTATCCACTATCCCAGTGCAATAGCTACAAAGCAGAGGAATTAATGTTTTTCTTCTCTTCTAAATCCCCTCACTCAAAGGATGAAAGATGTTAAAGAGACTCTTTGTTTTGTTTTCAGCTCTTTTTATTTCACTTGTATATGTTGGCAGCTGATAGAGCCCCAAATCTTGTCAATCCCAGTGTGCTAGGCACAGAAGTATAAAGAACATTACAATTCCTGCTCAGAAGAGCTTAAGGACAAAAATCTAAAGGACAAGACATGGACAAGACAGCAATATCACCAGTCACAAAGCTTTTGCACTTGGTCCCAGAAAATAATGAGAAACAGCATAAAACCCCTGGTATTTAAAACACTGTATGTATATTACAGTTTTTGAGTTCAAGTTTTCCAAAGTTTTTCTTGCAATCATAATGACAGGAAAGCCCCTACCAAACAAAAGCTCTCTTTTAATGAAGAATAAAAACCTTATATTTCATGGGACTTTTTCATGCATGTGTAATCTTAAAGCAAGAATTAAATATAAAGTAGAATTTTATTTATTAAAAAAAATTTTTTTTAGTCACCACACAGTGACCGGTCTCTTTCCACAAGCATGGCACAGCTCTCAAGAAGGAATAAAATATGAGGAAAAAGAAATCTGATATATCAGAAGAATCAATGGAGAAAAGGCAAATGGATTTACATTGTTGGTTTGCTCTTGGAAGCTGCCAAAATTTCCTCATTGCCAGAATTGATATGACCCCAAATGATGTATCTACAAAAGGGGCAGCTATATTAGAGAAGAAGAATGAATTGACTTCTCTGCTTCTCTAAAATTCCATATAATGTCTTGTCCAAGAAAGTCCCACGGCTGTTTGGATCATCATTTATTTAGCCTTAAAATTCTGGTTTTCCTTAACAGTTACAGAACCCAGCCAATTAAAACTAAGAAGACAATGATGCCAAGATATCATACATCACTGCAACCAAAACTGGGGAAAGAAATAGAATCTGAAGAAGAAATAGGTATGTTGTGGGTTTGAATTGTACTTCTCTTTTCTAGTTTCAGTGCTCAGCTGGTAGGCCACATGCAACAGTAGAAAAGCAATAATAAGAGCTAAAAATGTCCACTTTGCTCATTCAGTGCTTAATGACAACTATGGAGTCACTAAAAGTAAGGAGCCAGATTACAAAGATAATGAATAAGTCAATGCTGCCTCTATCCCACTACCTGCCCCTCCCCCCCAATATAATCATATCTGTCCTTTAAATCTGCCTATTTAGAATAATAGAAAAAATCTCATGGCAGTGCAATCTTTGTTCAGTACAACATGATAAACTTGCAGAGACAGGAAAAAATCCTGAGGCAATATTTTCACATGCATTAAAAATATATATGTGGGGTGTGATATCCCATTAACAGACATCCTATGCCTCCTCTGGAGATGTTAATTCCTAATCTCATCAGGGGAATGTGTGTGTGTACCGTGCATGTGCTCATCAGCAATGTTTCATAAATTGTCTGTCTCTAGATGAGAGGTTATCTGCATCTGAAAACTTACCCTTCTCTTTCTGTGGCATTTAATTAAAAAAAAAATTATCATTTGTGGTCTTTCCCAAATTTAGCATATTTGCCATGAAGCAATGCAGAGGCAATTTTTGAGCAAAGAGAAGAAATATTACTTTTAATGAAAATAAAGAAAGAAAGTCCAGTGCTAGACTAAGCAAGGCTTAGTCTAGACACCCACTCTGATGAATCTCACACTAGAAATAATGAAAGGAGATTCTTCCAAGTAAAAAATTTAGGAGTGGGTCTGTTTGTAGTCTTGATGTTCACCTTCTGCTAGGAGATGAGGACAAATTTTTTTTCATAAATGCCAATTTCACTACTGTGTTTGGCAACAGGCAGTCCCTCAAAATCAATGCAAACAAAAAATATGTTTTTATCTTCGCATGGTGATTATTGTAGATTTTTCCTTCAGTGTATATTTTAATAGGTTTCTACTACGAGGTTTACTTTTAGAGTTCTAAATTTCTAACTTATGCAGACAAATATATGCAATTTCCAATGAGGTCTGTATATTTTATTAGGTAAGGAAATGAAATCTGATGGAAATTTAGAATTAATTCGATGATATTCAAATCAGAAGTCTTTCATGTTATAGAGGATTTACAACCCTTTAATGTGAGTGTCTTACAACAAAATTACTTGATCTTGGTTTCCTTATAGGTTTATCTTAACTTCTGTCCATGAAAATTAGCATTTTGGTTTGATTCCAAATTTTGTTGTAAATTTCTATAGTTCTTGACATTAAATTTTCCCCTATGTGTACCTATGTCACTCTGCAATGCTGTTTCACTGCAACCCAAATCACTCAAAAATGATGAAAATGTAGCTTTAGAATCTTTCATAGCAGAACTAACTGAGCAGAGGTGTCTAACAACTCTGTGATGAAAATGACTTTTTGGTGATCTTGGAAAAAACATGAAGTTTCAGGATAGAGATGGTCTGTTTTATATGTTAGGGCTGTGAATCCTGAGGTGAGGGGTTAGATATGAGAAAGAATAAAAGCTCTTCAGGCTTTTATATGAACTGAATACATTTATGTACCCACACATGTTCTCCTGATAGGTTTATAAAACTGCAGGAGATCTTGTGGAGCCTATAAAACCTCACAGACTCCTGAGGGTTTGTCAAACCTATGTGAGATTTTGTGGAACTTATAAACTATCCGTGAGGTCCTGCAGGATTTATAAACTCTGCCAGGACCTTAAACAAAGTCTGGGATTCCTGCAGAAGTTACAAGGCCCATCAGGACTCTTGAGTTGTTAACTTTCTTAGTTCTTCACCAACCAAAATGCAACCAACTTTGCCAAAACTGTAAAGTGCTCTGTTAAGTCGAGCAGGTATTTGTAGGAGCAGTAAAGAACATGAAGAATCCTCAGATGACTGAGTTGCCACCTACATATCAGCTTGCTGAAGATGAAAAGAATTCTTAAGAGATTAATGATGTTGTTTCCTTTATTACAATGCTCCAGACAAACCTAAATGTACTAATTTATTATAATATTTGCATGATAAACCACGTAAAATTTCAAATAAATGGGTCTACTGGAAATGAAATATTTCCCCCCTAAGAAGCAGAAGTGAAGACAATAGGTTCTCATGTGTGACCTGGTTGAAAATTAATCCAGCTAAGGTTGGTCAATGATGTAAATAACTTGGAAAAAGCAATTACTTATATCAGGTACTTTGACTAAATAAATAAATAAATAAATCTTTCTGTCTTTTGTTACATGAGGTCCTTTGGAAATCACTCAAAAAGTTTTTCCACCTCCAGGTACATGGAGCCTTTTAGAAGCCACTCATTTTTTTGTTGTTTTCTGAGCCCAACAAAGTTCAAGCTTTTCCTCAGCCTTTGTCTCTGCTGCTAGAAAGCCTATGAATTCCTGTTATCAGACAAAAGGTGTTAAGGATAGAGAGTATGACACTCATCACACTGTTGGTTCATCTGAGACTGACCTATGGTGATGCTTCATAACATGCCATAACAGTTTCTGCTCCTGATGTAACTGATCACTTCATTTTTGGAAGATCTCTGGTAGCTACTAGATTCCATTTTCCTCCAATTAAATAATAAAAATTTTAAAAAATAACAATTTTTTTGCAGCCAACAATTTATTTCAGTGCAGTGTCCTCACTAAGGGGGCCAGGGTGCCATACATAGAAACCATAGAAACCTACATTTGTGTTACTGAGCTTTAAAATATTATTTTTATTTCACTGACAGGAAGATAAAATGTGGGAGTACAGGAATTCTTTGTCAAAAGCAGAAATACAGCTTAAATACTTTTCAGTCTCTTCAGATGTTAGGTCATGCTTGATGCTGACTACACTTAAAATTACATCTTCTTAAGGATACATTTTTTTTGTTTTCATCCTCTTGCAACTGCACCTTAGAACATCATTTTAGGCAAGGAGGTTTGCTGAATGCTGTGTGTGGAGAGCAGAGAAGTCCTTTGTAAATATCTGCCATTGCTTCTTATGTGGATGAATGCATAATGCTTCCAAGTACACAAATCACATTTTAGATTTAGATCTCATTTACATAATACATAAGAATGCAGAAAATGTCCCAGAGGGCAAGTAAACACTTTAAGAATAAAATGGAAAGAAATTTTGAGAACCATTTCCTTTTTTGGTTTCTTTAGTGTGTTTTAAAACCAAAGAGATACTGGAGAAAACATTTCTCTAAATCTACCAGCATTTAAAGGTTACCTTGGGTGAAGCAGTGTCTATTCCCACTATTGCCCTGCTGAAGGAACATCCCTCTCACAGGTGAATTTGAAGAATGCAGTTCCCAGTGACAGGCACTTGGTTATCTACATAAGGACTGTTGTGTAGCTAGAAACAAAGCAAAAGCTTCTGCTTGAAACTTCCACGCTCCCTTTTGAACAAGAGAACCTCAAGTCCTGACCTATTAAGCTGAGAGCATTGCTTGGTGTTTGTTGGAGAAGGCCACTTTGACTTTTTCATCATTTTCTATGATTGTGGCTGCATTAATATTTGCATTACAAACACAATTTTCCAGCACTTGGGCCTGTGACGGAGCTATCTCGTGGTTTGCAATACCTTGACAGCCTCTTTGTCAGCCAGAGAATGATGGAAGCCAGAAGAAAGAACACGTTCAGATTAAATTCTCAAGCAAGTAGTGACAAAATCCTTGTCCTTGAAGCTTATATAAATAACTTTCCTCTGTTTTTTTAACCTGTTCCCCCCTCTCCCCAGCCACCCCAGCAGCGGGGCATGTCACTCTGATGGTTCACATCCATCTCCTTTTATTGATGTCCACTTTGGTATCTGCACAGGTCATCAATTTTGCTGCCTCCCCAGCAGCCTTGGAGGACTCAGTGTTGGGGGGGAGGCCCAGCTCGCCGCCGGACTCGCGGTTCCAGTCGGATGCCGGTACCGGGGCCTCATAAATCTTGTAGGTGACCCAGGTGAACTCTGAGGCTCAGAGCTCACTGAAAACTGATCAGGCCTCTGTTTAGTTTAACGGGCCCTTTTCAGTGACAAGTGAAGGGTTCAACAAATGCACAAAACAGATATATATTAGTTGAAAAAACTAATGGCTTTTAAAAGAATGTTTGACAATTGTTTAGGGCTGTCTGTAGATCCATTATACTGATAAACGACCAACATGGTCTACACCAAACTGGAGATGGCCAGCAAGAAAGCAAGAAAGCAGAAAGCAACCTCACTTTTTTTTCGTTTTTTTTTTTTTTTTTTTCTTCCCATCTTTTAGGTGGCTTCATAAGAGCCACATGTGCTGTGGTGGTCAGGAAGACTTAAAGAAGGCAGCAAAGGGTACCTGTGCAGCTTATATTTAACCTTGCAATCAAATTGGAATTAAGCAAGACTGCAGATGCCCTCAGTGACCTGCTATTGACCGCCTGAACTTCTAAGTTAGGGTCAGTTGGGGCCCAGAATAGGAGGTCAAAAGCTGGTCAGTGCTCTTCAGCTCCAGCATGTTGAATAGGGAGACTTTATTGCTGTGATTTATGCAATTTGCACAGACAGGTTAAGGAGACCTTAAAACATGCCACAGTGCTCACTTACACTGGGTACACCATCCACTTGGAAAATAAATTCCGATTGTCCATATGAAATCTCTTGTGGATACGACTTGAAGTATTTTACCCTCTGTACTCTAAAAGTTTCATTCTCACACTCGACCCCTGAACGTGACAAGGTTAGTGTTTCCAGATTTATTTAAACAACACGAAAGCACCAAATGAAGCACTTTACAAAGCTGATTAATTGCAAAGGCAGAATAACAATCAGTAATGAATTATTTTGGGGAGAGGGAGCAGCTAAACTCATAAAAAAGTTAAGCTCTTAAATCAGTCTCAGTGGCAATTTGAACACAGTCAATGCTAATTTTAAACCAAGCCACAGATATGAAAGCTTGGTGTTTCCTTCTCAGATTTTATGTACTTTCTTTCATGTACCAGGAATTCTACAGTTGTTGGGAAACTATTAGATTGATTATAAAGAACTAAAAAATATAAGAGCTCTTATCAGTTTGTAATCAGAAGCATTTTTTTTCCTGGTTAAGATTAATATGGATTAAATTAATTTAATCCCCCACCCAAAACAGTTTCAATGTGTGTGCTACCTGCTGCTTGTGCTCTAGGCCTGTGTCAAACAGAAACTGGTGGTGGTGATGTGGATTTCCTGACAAACTCATCTCCAGCCACCAAATTTATTTTCACTTGTGATCAAAGCAAGAAATTGAACCCTGGTTGTCAAAGGTGAAAAGGGTAGGGAATTTTAAAAACCTTTTAGCACTACCTCTTCTTTGTTGTGTTAGTTCATAATTCTTTGGTGTGTGTTATTGTAAAGCTTATACTGCTTAAATACATCTAAGTTAACAAAATATTTGGTCATAATAGGTTATCGTTTCATTTGACATAATGAAGGGGAAGAAAACAAAATGTTGCCAAGCTGTAGTGAAAAGGTGGCTTTAGAAAATGTATAGCTACAAATTTTTATAAGTATTTTAAGGATGCAGTTTCAATAACCTATTTCCTAAATTATATTTACATGAAGCACAAGAATGGCTGAGTGTGAACTGCTTGAGTCTATCAGGGAAGTGCACAGTTATTAATAAATGTGTTTATAATCAGCTAGGGAACAGATCAGCCATGGTGTCCAGGTAATAATTTGTTTTTAAAAGGACTTATACCTGTTTTTTAAAATGGTGAACTAAGTCATAAGCATAATGCATAGTTTTAAGGTTGCCAAAATGTAGATTTATCTGAAATCCTGGAACAGATCCAGAAGACACTTCTTAAGACAAGAACACGCAGCCTCCTGTAGGAGTCTCCTCCTCCTGTATTGAAACATAAGAGAACAAATCAACTCCTTATTTATTTCTTTTAACTCAGAGATTAAGGTACACATTGCCAACCACTGATTTACATATAAGAGGGTCTGAGAACAAGTAGCAGGAGCAGAATATGATTGCTCACCAATTTGCAGGAGTGGGGCTGACAGCTGTGGTCTTGTTTTAGCCTGCCGTGTGTGTGCACTGAAAAGCAAGGCAGACAGTCTTCCCAAACCACAGAACAGTGTTATTTTTACCATAAGTTTCCAAGGATCACCCTCAACCTGTCTTAGACTGCAGAAAAAAAGCTGGCCACGTGTACCATTGTTGGTCAACTGGCATTTTTAAGGATATCACCATGGGTCAACTGGTGGTTCATGCTTTGTTTTCTACAGTTTAAGAGCAAGTGGTCATTGTTCTGGACTATTACAAAACTACCACAAAATAGATACTGGTAATAAGGAGGTAAAAAATGAGAGACCTAACACTCCATGTTTTTTATTATATTGACCACTGAAATTTAACATGGTGTGTAGCAGAAATAATAATAATTCTCACTCTTTCTTTGTGAAAAGTAGTCTTCCTGGTAGATTGTCTGTCCACCCAGATTCTCATTGTTTTTTCCATGCTATTCTCAGCCTTCTGTGATAGTGAGCTTGTAGTAGACTCTATTGTCTGCATCTCATGATCCAAAGCTGCTGGCTGATCACTGGGGCTTTCAGGTAGGAA
Source organism: Heliangelus exortis (assembly GCF_036169615.1). Classification (NCBI taxonomy): domain Eukaryota; kingdom Metazoa; phylum Chordata; class Aves; order Apodiformes; family Trochilidae; genus Heliangelus; species Heliangelus exortis. Next base: position 71,594,931 of record NC_092454.1, on the reverse strand, counting down.
ATCTATCCCACATTCCTAAAGGATATGTGGCAGAAACCTGAGAAAAGAGAACTTCATGTCCAGGCAGGTTTAAATTTTTTGGTCATATCTACAAACTAAGAAAGGCTGAAATCCAGCAGTATAAGAGCAAAAGATTTTTGCAGGTTATGTTCAGGGAAAGCTTCAAAGATAATTTTAATCCAACCCAAATTCCATTTAAAATTTGGGCTAGATTTCTTACAGGACCATGCTCTTTCAATGTATTTCTGAAGTTTGAGTTCAGATAGAGTTGCAAACTGTGCAACAATGCTGGATAGTTCTTTGAGAAAGGATAATTATGAAAAGAAATGCAATCCCAAAAGAAAGAGCAAAACCTTCCCTGAACACTCTAAAATATTTTATTTGTGGTGGTTATAATGCACAAATGTATTGCAACTTTTATTTTCTAAGTATAAAGTATATTCTAGATCAACACTGAGAATTGTGAGAAGAGAAAATCTCACAGCTGTAAGAGGCAAACTTGGTTTGGAAAAATATATTAAATTTCAACAACAACATTTTAAGAAGACTAAGCTTGCATTCGGATGAAGTAGGTCCAAAGTGAAGGTTAATCTGGTTATTAAAAATACAGCATTAATGCTGTGTCATAGAAACACAGCATGTCTTTCAGCTGTGTGTGAGGAAAGGGCAAGATCAAAAGATTTTGGTTCTAAACATTCACACACCTGCAACATTTACATTCAAGTACCTTGTTCTAACCCTAAAAACCAAAACTGTACATAAAGTTCCCTTCTAGAATTTATCTGCATGCTTCACAACGAAACCCCAAACTTGATTTACTGACAAATTTTCTCACCTTTGACAATACACCAAAAAAGCAGACTGTTGAACAGTTTCCTTATATTTTCTGTTACTTTTCTTGAAAAAGCAAATTCTCAGCCTCCCTATTCCTAAGCAGTTTGGACCTCTGGGTGTTCGTCACTCTGTATACATTGAGAAAAAGAGCTTAACATTTTCATTCAATTTTATGAACACATCATTCAGTCTGGCATTTAAAGAGTGTCAGCTTTCCTGTGCTTTTACCAAGAAACTTGGAAACTGATGTATTCTTCATTATCTTATACAACAAGGACTTTATTATACTTGATTCCCCATATTAATACCTTAAATGTTTCATTACCATGCCAGGATTAGAGTGTTACTCAGACTGATGAGCAGAGAGGAATCCTAAAACTCTGGCAATGTGAAACATGCTCTTGAGTGTCTTCTACAAGGGAATGCTCTAAATATTTTTTGTAGTTAGGCTTTACATTTTAACATGAAAGCAGGTGGCTTCTTAGTTTTGTCTTCTGAAAATACACTGTGGGACAGATAAAGGTTGAATTTTGACTTTTTGGGTTGCAAAGGAAGTCATCACATGGACCTCGTATAAGGTGACTTTATCTTCCCATGAATAAATAAATCTACAACCTTAAACTTGGGTATTCAGCTAATTTTCCTGAGGCTAATTGCAACTTGTGTTCAAAAGAGCCTCATGATAAGTCAGGTTAGAAACAAAAATACTATCTGCTTTTAAGCAGAGCATGAAGCCCAGTCTGAGGTCAAATCTGAGGTCATAAAGAGGATAATATGGGTTTAGCACGCAGTGCAGCTGCTCTATGCTGTATTTAGCCTGCAAATAAAAAAGGAGCTTTTGTTTCCACTACTGTTGCTCCCTATATCTTTCCAAGTATTTTCTTTCCTCCACTAACCTTTCACTTTAACCTGTACATATTTGGCAGCTTATTTGCTTTAAAATGTCTGATTTCATAACTAAAGCAAACAGTCAGGAATAAGTTTTATAGGCTGAGTCTTTCTTGGAACAATATATTTGTGAAGGCACATGCTCTTACAGTGGCAAAACCTTTTTTTTTTTTGGAGGCATAAATCAGTGACTCCTGTTTTGTGTTGGGATGACATTAAATCCTTCTGCACAGGAAGAATCAACAACAGAGTTAGGTCTGACTTATATTAGGAGAGAGACTCTAAGGGGACAACCATGGTTTGTAAGGAGATAAATCGAGAAGAAATCAAACACATAAACCTTCATCAGAACTGTATCCTTCCCTGTCTTGACAATGACCATCTGGAGAACAAAGACAGACTTTTCTTGTGGTGAACATCAGGAAAAAGTTGGAAAAGGCACATCCTAGACATGACTGGAGAGGACACTACCGATTCAATCCACTGGAAAGAACCATGGAAAAAAATCTAATTCCATTATTCAGGGGCTTCTGAGTGTATTTTACCTAAGGGAAATGTACTTCTACTCATTTTCAGTAACTCTATAGTCCATTTCATCCTCTATGCTTGAAAATTAATAGCATGTTAACAAGACTATTGCCTGTACTTGTGGAACAGTCTTTTTAGGATTATGCCATTAAATACTGATGAAGATAATTGTTCCTGCACTTGAACAACAGAGGGATAGAACCCAAAGTCTTTTAACTGGTATTTTCATTTATGCTTGGTAAACAGAGTGGGGTTTGAAAATGCTCAACATTCAGTGTTGCCTTCTGCACAGTTCATATTCAAAAGCATCACTGATCACAAAGATCAGTTTGATAAAATGTCGTAGCAAAAGTTAAACCAAACCATTTCAGCAGTAATTTATCACATGAAAATAAATAAATGCAGTGGCAATAAATAAGAAAATGCATTTAATTGTCCTTTGGTAATTATATTTTCTTTTTTGAAGGCTCATCAGTCACAATTCCTTATGATCTCAATTTTAAGTGTCATTTTTTCTCTGCACACACTTTTCAAATTGTATTTAGCTTGAACAGCAAGATTTTCAAAGCCCACTATGCACTGGAGGAGAGCTAGCTTTTCATTTCTACTCCATTTTCCGTTAATTTTGCTTTTTAACCTTTGTTCCTGAATCAGAAAGTTTGTGAATTACTCTGTGTGCTTTACATCACCCAGGAAGAAATAGTTTGCTCACACCCAGTTTCCTACTTCTTTGGGTAAGACAATTTATCATGCAACTGGTCACTCAATAAGGAAGACCTTATCCTGTGGTCATAGAAGGCTTTATCCAGAGCTACACTAAGTAAAACTCAATGTGAGCTCTTTGTAAACGTGGTGTGGCCAAGATGCATCAAGGTGAACAGTTCAGCTCAGGGAAACCATGTAGGTGAAGTGTTGGCAGGCCACCCTGAGGGAAGGCTGTCCTCATGGGGTGATGCTCAAGGTGTGCTGAAAAAACCAACAGAACAGGCTCATTCCCTGCAAGCAGCTCTGGGTCTGATGCTCTCTGTAACCTGTGTCGGTGACTGATGCATAAAAAAAACCCCAAAACCATTCAATTCAATAATGTGAATCACCTCCAGGCTGATAAATGGCTGCTAAAAATTGCGTGCTTCCCTCGATGGGAACTACACTTTTCTCGTAGATGAACAAAGTGTCTGGAAGCTGTGGCTGTTATCGAAGGGCCTCCCGCACTGGGTCTGAATATGATGCCCATATATCAAAGACCTCTGACATTGCCTGCCACTTGATCTGGACACAGGAAATACGGGATTCCAGGCAGATGAGAGCTGAAACTGAAGCTCCAAAAACCTTCCTTGTGCAAGTGATTAGGCGCAGCTGTTTCGCTTCACATTTCGGAGCACTTGAACTCTGCAATCTGCCACATTTTTACAGGACTGCATGTGCAGTGGGTAAAAAAAGGTATCATGCCCTGGCTAGACAGCAGATGTGGGGATAAAGAAATGTCTCCATTAAGAGAAAGAGAAATTTAAAAAAAAATTTGAAAAAAGCACAAATTGGGACTCAAGAGGCAGAAATTAAAGGGAAACTATTAGAACAAGCAGAGGAAATAAATCTGTCTTCCCAAGATAAAAGAGCTTAATTCTGCAAAGATTTCCCACAAATGTTACAAGGAAAAACTATTCACTCTTTAAAAACATCTTTGCACTTTTAATTCTCCCCACATTTTGGGTACAAGGACCAGGGAGTCTAGCAACCCAAATGTCACCTCTACATTTGCCCATTTTGTATCATAAATTAATGATTGAAGTGGATGATCTTGAAAGTCTTTTCCAAGAAAGGTAATTCTCTGAATCTGTGATAAACCAGCTTGCTGGTCCTGTAATAACATTGTTCCAGGATGAAGTGTCCTTGAGTGCAGGTAAGCAGTACATAAGCATTGAGTTATACAAGAGAAATTATATGAAAAAGCCAAGCCTGATGTTTTCACAGTCATTATTGGTGCTCTTGACTTTCCCATCTCCAGGTCTGTACTGTATTAGGACCACAAAATTATGAATTTACTCAGATGACCTAAGTAAAGAGACTTAAGATATGGCTTTTTTTGTTCTACAGTTTTGGTCAAATTGCTACTTAAAGCCTGACCCTCCTGCCCAGAAGCCTATGGGACACTATCCCACCAACTCTGTTAAGACCAGGATCAGTGTTCTCAAGGCCAACTTTTTATTGAAGCCACAGGAAAAATGATGATATTACAGCTTTTAAAAAGTTTTAATAAATGAAGTGGCAACTGATAGGTTCTATGAAAGAATGTAACATACCAATGTTAAAAAAGCCTCAAAGATAGTAAGGAAAATACATATATTTGCAAACATGTATCTAAGAAGTATGAAAAATGAAAAGTTTATTTTCTCTGCTGTCCAGAGAGCTTTATTCACCAAGAACTCTTTGGGTTCTTTCTGTTGATTTTTTATTACCTAGAGGTGTTTGACTAAAGATGCTTCTCTGATCATTATGCAACACAAAGATGATTTTATGAGAAATCAAAACTGTCATGAATGTCAGATGAGGGATGGTTGGAAAGGGCATTTATTTTCATGAGCATCCCTGTTGCAGAAAAGCTTCATGGGGAATTGATATTTGAAATCTTTCTGTTCCCTTCTGTAAGAGTGTGGGACTTTTTTTCACCTTTTGGGATAACAGATGCTGTCTGTCCCTGTGTGTAACAACAAGAGGTGCATTCTTGTTTTACTTGAAGTAGGAATGGTGTGTGGGAGAGGATAGATATCATCTGCTGTGGTTTAAAAGTTGAAAAAGTTGTGCCCTTCTTCCACTGCCACCTTTTACTCAGTGAAGACAAGAAGACAAGGCCCTAGGGGTTTGCTACATCAGAAGTAAAGCTGACCTCTCCTATACATCCTCATAACATGAAAGTAAGTGTTTTCTTATGCCCCAGTTACAGCAAAGTTCCAAAACTAGTTAAAAACCACTGCAACTGATGAGAGAAAACAAATAAAACCCATGAAGCTGGGGCAGGAGTGAGGTGAGTAAAGTTCTTATTTTGTGAAGAAAGAAGGGTTTTATCTCACTTCTCATTGTTTTGGGGGTCATGTAGCAGGAAGCTGTTGTAAGCAACTTTATCACACGAGATACATTCCTCGAGAGCCTGTGTGCTGGCTTAAAATTAGAGCACCACATCCTCTGCTAAAAAAATTCATAATAATGCCAATCTCCAAGCCAACCTGATATTACGATCTAAGAAGACAAAAAGATTGGAGATACTTTGATTTATTTTTTTTTAATTTTTAAATTTTTTTAGTTTGAAAGCCCTTGGTTTCAAAACAGACTTGATTTGAAGGGAAGGAAATTTGAAGAAAAGGGAGGGAGAGAGAGACAGAGAGGGAGAGAGAGGGAGAAGAAGAAATCAGGAGGTAGGAGAAAGCAAAATAAACGTAGTAATAAGGGAAATTGAGTTGTAGGACAAAAGAGCTATATAGCAATAAGGTCCTGTAAAACCTGGTTCTATAATATCAGATGTAGGAATATTTCTATGCTCCAAGGGGAAAAAAGCTGAGAGAGTATTCAAACTATTCATAACTGGAGAGAAAGATTAATTTCAGAGTCAGACACCTTCATTAAATAAAATAACAGCCAAAAGTGCAGTGTCACATTGCGTTGACTTTTCTCACATGGGGTAAGGAGAAGAAAGTTTTCTGTGTCTTTCTATGAGATACACAATAGAAGAGGAAAGAGATGATATACTGACAGCACCAAGTCAATCATGGCATTGGAAAGAAGTAAAAAATGGTGAGGTCTGAAAGACTGATAGCAGCAAAGACAAATACATGGAGGAATATTTCAGTGTAAAGATGACAACCAAGAGGCTTGAAATGGAAACTTTGTGGGTCATTTAGAAACTCAATACAAATACAGAAAACATCTGTGTGTCTGCAGAGACACCATGTGACACTGTGAAAGTCTAAGGGAGCTCCAAGTAATTTTTTCTGAAGGTATTTGAGGAATGAGAACTTCTCTGCAGCAATATAAAAGGATTTCCTGGAAAGGCACTGTAGATCTTTGACTCATATCTCAAAAAATTTAAGAATAGGACAGGAACATGGGAAAGGCTCTTGGAATGTTTGAAAGAGCACAAAGACATCTTATCTCTGCTGATATTAACCTTCTTACACACTTTGTGGAATTAGCCATCACATCATCATTAGTCTGGAAGGGAGACTCCCTTGGACACATATGGAGAATGGCTACATCTAGAAAGAGTGAAAAAAGGGAACCTTTTAAATAAAGCAACAGAAGATTGTGGAAGCTGTAAAGGATGTCTGCTCATGGATGAAAGTGTGGTGGGAAGGCAGTAAGGAGGCAGATGAATCATGGATGTGAAGTGTTCAGCATCCTGGTGTAGGACGTTCTGAAATGGTGACTCAAGCCCCAGCAGAGCCTTGAAATGAGGAGAAGGTTGTCAGCTCCCCAGGGCTTGTTTAATTTCAGAATTTGTTGTAAAATATCACACTGAAGTTTGCTTTCTCACAGAAGGCCTGCAAATCTCAGTGTTGATTGTGAAGAGTCATTTTAACACTTCTACCTCCTATAATTCAGCTGAAAATTGGAGATCCATGAAGACCGACAAAGAGTGTGTAAGTCAGAAGAAAATGCCCCAGTTTTTTCCTAACCTCTCAGTCTCATTTTTCTTGTATTACAGTATCCCCCTTTATTTTCTGTTCCCTGTCCCTTGTTTCTTTCATTTCTCATCTGTTTCTTTCCCTGTTCTAGTGGTTTTTTTCTTTGTCCTCCACTTCTTCCATTATTTTTATAAATTTCCCACTATTTTGCTCTAGCCCTACTTTAGTCCAAAGACATCTTTCCTCTTTGCTCTCCTCTACTTTCCCTACCTCTCCTATATTGCACTCTCGGCCTTCATTTCTCTTATTTTCTTTGCTTTTTCGCTACATTCTCCGTGCAAGAACTTCAGCAAAAGATCAAAAGGGAAAATGCTGCAACACAAATTAGAGATTTGATGGCAGCCAAGTGTAACTAAATAAGAATGCTTTTGCATTAGGCACAGTTACTAACAGTGCTTAATAGTTGGTGATCTGTAGTTTTTACTAGGTAAATAAAGTGAATAAGTGGTTGGAAAACATTAGTAGGCATTCCAGGCAGCATAGTAAAAATTGCATTTCCTCATACAATCTGTCCAAAGCAGCACATATTTTTGTGCATTTTTTTCAGCTTCTTTGGTATGAAGACATGTTTATTGTAAAATATGTCTTGAGACACAAGTTACCGAAATTTGTATTTTCCTTCCCTACCCCGTCAATGAATATAATATCATTTCACTTTCTGTCATTAAAAGGCAGAAGTGAGAATGACATTTATGGATTAGAGAATTAGTACTATTCCACACAGCTTGTTTTAAAAGAGGCAATCACCCAGATGTTGCTGCTGTCAGTAGAACTGCAATACTGTGCATGTTCACACTTCAGTATGCATCAAAAGCATAGTTTATAAATGTATGAGATGCATAACACCATGTCTGTATGGAAATATTATTCTAACATACCTTAATTATATTCAATAATCACATTTTATAACCTTTTAATTGACTACTATTTAGTGTTTGGCAATTAAATGATTGTAACCAACCATCCATTGAAGCTAATTATCTGTAGATTTTGCTGGTCACTTTAAGTATTTCTTTTACTGTGTTCAGGATGTGGCATTTTTCCAATTCCTTAATGGACTACATTTAGAAAGGGAACTACAGCAAACCTGTTATCTGTAGAGTGTGTATTACAGAAGAATAACTCATATGACAGCAATCTTGTTAAAGGCTGTTATGAACAACATTCACCATGGGCCGTATCTTAAGCTGTCAGTATAGTTATTCTGATTTACACTAGCTGAGGATTAGGACACGTGTGATTGCAAGGCATAGTAACTCCTTTAGATGCATCATACCTTTCAAGATAAAGGATGTCAGTGTAAAGCATAGCTGAATTAAAAAACAATGTTTCTGAGAACAGAGGAGTAAGGTAAGAATAACTATACTGAAGATAGCACTAGTTTCTCTGTGCTCATCTCCATGTAGGACTCAGGCTGGTCCTGTCCAGAAGGACCAGTCATGAGGTCCTGAAGAAATTCTATCAGTGCAAAAATAAGGTCTGAAATCCAGATGAAAAAGAAATAAAAAATTTAATCTCGTCTGTCAAGTAGCATTCTCTGTGTTCCAAGAATGCGACATAAAATTAACATGATGAAATTAACTCTGAAAGCTTCTCCCATTCATATTTAGTTATTTTTCCCTGTTAGGCCAGCACACACATTACCTCTTTGAGGGCATGTTATATGAGCCATTCACAGAAAAATAATAGAAACAGTCTACTAAATCTGTAGGGTCGAACGGGAAGAAAGCACCCTGGTTTCACACACCAGAGGTGTATGAAACTAAAAGTTTTGATTCATACATGGTTTTGAACGAGAATATGGGCAATCCATGCCACCACTACACCCACAGTTGGCACCAGCCCAATGTTCCACTGGAAACTGACAGACTTTGGTCTTGTCCATTGATGGAGGTGCAATGTCCCTAGGATGCACCTCAAGGCTGTGCTCATCCTTAGTGTTCCCATCTCCAGGGGACATCTAATACAGAATATTCATGTTTTGTGGCTCTTGACACAACCAAACTTTCAGTATAGCTCTTGCATGAACAAGTCATTTATTCTGAACTCATATGATATATACAGTTGAAGTCTCAAATAAAAAAATATTACTATCTTTCTATGATGATTTAGGCCTTTAGTATATAATGAAGATCTTTAGGATGATGTCCCTGCCTAAGGCATGGAGTTGGAACTAGATGATTTTTAAAGTGCCTTCCAACCTAAACCATTCAGTGGTTCTGTAATGTCAAGCTTTCACTCAATACTTTAGACTAAAATTGCAGTTCCAAAAAATGGAAAGGATGTCAAAACACATCCTACTGAGCAGTTACAATGGATCAGGACAAATAACAGACACAGAACTGGGATTTTTATTTGTGATTTTCAAGAACTTGGACTGAAGTCACGTTTTGTCTTTCACAACCACTTTCTTGTTTTGCAGCTGGATTTTGACCTAAATTTAGTCATGGGTGACTGGGATATGCTGATTAGATATTTGTCTCCTCTTCTCTTCAGTGAATCTCTCTAAGGTGTCTTGAGGGCCTTGTATAAATGCAAGTTGAGTCCAGGCACCTAAGCAAGTAGGACCAGAGGTGACATGGGAACAGCTGTGTCACCTTTGGAATGCTGACATAAAGTTCCAGAGATGGACACAGAGCCCTTTACCAGGGGTCCAGATGTTCTCTGATATTTCTCCACTTTTTATTTTTCTGTATGACACATTTGGAATATTAACCTCTCAATAGTTAGCATACCAATGACTGTAACAGATCTTTTCTCATAAGCACAGAGAAAAAACACATCTCAGTATTTCTGCTGAACATTGGATAAGTTGCCAGAACAGATCCAGGTCAAGATCCTTCAGTGTGATCAGCAGAAGACCACTCTCTTTGGGTTCAGAAAACATATCCTGAAGGAACAAAGGAAAACAAAGTGTGAAACCTGCCCAGCTTTTCACAGCTGGAGAATTTCTATGCACTGTTAAATTGGGAACAGATTTTAAGTATCAATTAATTGTTGGTAGATTCATAGAATGATTTGAGCTGGAAGTGACCTGAAAGTTGATCTCATTTCAACCTCCTTTCCGTGGTCAGGGACAGCTCCCACCAGCCCAGGTTGCTCCCAGGCTCATCCAACCTGGGCTGAGACACTGCCAGGGATGGGGCAGCCACAGCTTCTCTGGGAAACCTGGCACAGGGGCTCAGCACCCTCACAGCAAAGAATTTCTTCCTGATGCCTATCTTAAATCTCCCCTTTTCCAGTTTAAAGAGACAACTCCTGATCCTATTACTCCAGGCCCTTGTCCCCAGTCCCTCCCTAGCTTTTCTGGACCCCTTTCAGGCACTGGAAGGTGCTCCAAGGTCTCCCCATTGCAGCCTTCTCTTCCCCAGGCTGAACACCCCCAGCTCTCTCAGCCTGGCTCCAGAGCAGAGCTGCTCCCAGCAGCTCCAGGGCCTCCTCTGGATTTGCTACAACAGCTCTGTGTCCTTGTTATGCTGGAGACCCCAGAACTGAACCCAGCACACCAGAGGCATCTCCCTAGCTTGGAGCAGAGGGGAACAATAAACTCCTTTGATTTATTTGTCATGCTGCTGGAGATGCAGCCTTGGACATGGTTGGTTCCTGGGCTGAGAGTTCATGTGGCAACATGAAGCTCATGTTGAGCTTCTTTTAAACCAACTGCTCCTCAGGGGTGTTCTCAGTCCATTCTCCATCCAGCTTGCATTTGTGCTTGGGATTGCAGTTGCAGGACCTTGCACTTGGCCTTGTTGAACTTCCTGAGGTTGACAGGGGTCCATCTCTCAAGTCTCTTAACATCCCTCTGGATGTCTTCCCTCCAGCATGTCGACCACACTACACAGCTTGGTGTTGCCAGCAAACATGCTGAGAGTGCAGACAGTTCCAATATCCATGTCACTGACAAAGATATTAAACACTGGCTCCAGTACTAACCCTTGAGGAACACTACACATCATCATCTCCACTTGGATATTGAGCTGTTGACCACAACCTTATTGCTGCTCATACTTGAGGCATGGGTAGAAACAGGGACTTCCAGAGATGAGTTTTGTGTTTACCTGTGCAGAGAGGTTTTCAGAATAGTGGTAACCACAGTATGGGTCAGCTCCCTTTGACACTGTAAACATCTTCTCCATGATTTACTAAAATTTACTGCTCATGCAAAAGAAACTAAGGCATCTATATTAATTCTCCTGTCCCTGGAAACCAAAAACTAAAAATGCACACAAAATACGATTAAAGATCCTTTTCACAGTAGTATTTTGTGTGGTCCTCCAATACGAAACCTGAGATGTACATGTTTATATGTACAACACTGAAATATTTTAAAATAATGGCTAGCAGATAGAGATAAGTTATCTTGAAAGGGTATTATTGGTCTTTAGAAATAATATTTGTTTATTGTTTAAATTTTTTTTTTTTTTTTCTTGCATTGGGAAGATTTAAGAGAAAACTGAAATATGTTGATCTCTGGGCAAATTTTTGGTATTCTGGAAAGAGAAATACTTAGATAAATAGTAGCAGAGGAGCAGAGGAGCAAAGGAGGCAGAGAGGATAATCTTCATTGGACTGATCCAGTTAAAAGGAAACTCAAGAAACCAAGCAAACACCTTTCTAACACAAGAGTAAGAAGATCAATCATGAATCTTACTGCAGTAATAAGAAGGGCCCCACCAGCATTTCACAACTACATAACATACTAGCAAGAATTGCACCCAAAAATTCTGGTCAAATTGTTCCTAATGTTTTGGACCCCATTTATGTAAAAATAAGCATATATACTAATACTATCTAGAGATGTCAAACTGCAAGCAGTTCATTTCTTTCAAGTTAACATTGCCCTGTGGCAAGGTACAGGAGAATTTAATGTCTGTGTTGCAGCTTATATGCTGAAGAAAGAGCATCACAGAGCTAGGTGGTTCCTTAACATGAAGTTAACTGACCAAAAACCAATCAGAACTGTTAGTTCTCAAATTGAACTCCAGCTAATGGCACGTAACCAGAAGAGTCTCTTGAGGATGCTCTCAAACCTCCTTGCACACTTCTCTTGCTTATAAAGTCTACACAGTTCATTTTTCAACAGGTCTCTACTTTTTATCTATGGGATCCAAGGCAAGAACTGCTCAAGGATAATGTAACCTTACACATCACATCCATCTGTCTACCTCTCTTGTGCACAACTGTTTCAACAAATGCAAGCCAAGCTGAAAACCGTGTCTGTGACTCAGGCAAAAAATGTTGTTTGACCTCTGCAATGCCTCTTGTAAGTGTTTGAGGCTCACTGCTGTGTGGACTCATGCATCTGATTTTACAAAGATTTATCTGAGTCCTGCTTACATTCCTCTGCCTTAACATTTGGCCAAATATCCCAGTGTTACTAAAACAGTGGATCCACACAAAACTCGATAATATCCATGGTCCCATCCCAGTGATGGAAGGTTTAAAAAAGGAAAGGAATGGAAAGGGAAGGGAAGGAAAGGAAAATGAAAATGAAAATGAAAATAGGAAAAGGAAAAGGAAAAGGAAAAGGAAAAGGAAAGGAACTAGAATAAACAAAAGAACCCTATATTCCGGGCTTCAGAGTCATCCACATGAGTGACCACTTCTCATTGCACATCCAGCTCATTTCTCTTGCCTCTTCAGCTGCATGTGTCTGCTATAGTATTGTTTCTTCCAAGTATATTTCTGTTACTAATTGTGGCCTACCTGGAAACTGCCTAGATAAATGAGACCTGATTACATCCGACCAGTTCAAACCAGCTACTTAACTGGATGTAAACTGGATTTAGTTACCATAGCTTGGGTAGTTCATTTAATCATAGGAATGGGTGGGAAGAAGCAAGGGTGTTGAGCAGGCTGATGAACTAATCAATTCTTCAAAATCCATTATTTTTTTTTTAAAGTTTCGTAGTTAATTTTGCTCTGTAAAAGAGTAAAAGGGTAAATGCCCACACATGGATTAAATTACTGTTCTTTGTTTGAAGTTGTAGAAATTTCTGACAAGATGATGCTAACACTTAAGCCGCTCTAGATGTCTTGCTTTCTCTTATAATGCACGGAATGAAACATTTTATTTCCAGGTCAGATGACTGCAAAAAACTGAGCAATGATTATCTTCAAGGAAGTTGATACTTTTCTCTCCTAGAGTATTTTTGAGAATATGCATCACAATAGTTACTCTGGTATTCTTAATTACGATGACTTTCTGATGTTAACACATCCAAGTATAAGATATTAGTTTTCTCTGCATTTTTGAATGAGAGTTGAAAGAAGTTCAGTGGAAAATAATCAACAATTTGTTCTTTTATGACTGAGCAAACAGTTAATAATACACTCCTTATTACAAAAAAATTAACAACAGTCACCAATGTCTCTAATGTCTACATTCTCTAATGGCATAAAAAGGCTCTGTTCTTTTTCAGAAGAACAGCTTGTGATTCGTATTTTAAGAGCAATGAATAGTTTCTTCTTACTGGAAGCCAGAGAATATATTAATAAATGGAGTCTTTTAAACTGGTGAAAAACACATTCAAAATACGAACAGGAGACTATGAAAAAGTCACACTTAGATATCACCATGTCCCATGTAACATTAACCTGCAGATTCAAGAAAGCTGGGAGAAGGTAAAAAAGAAAATATTCCCTGAAAATATGAGCTGTGAAAATTCATAAAGACTGCTCAGGAGGTATCAGTCTGCATCTGTCTGAGCTCAGTAAGTGAAGGTACATCAAGGTCCTATATGATAATGTGGCACTTTGCTTGAGGAAGGAGTGAGGACATGGCTGTTCTGCTTCCCAGCATCATTAGATTTGAAACAGTTTGGTTGGGTGTGGTTAACAGTTTCAATAATGCTACACTAGTTAAAGGTTTCCCAACCAAGTTCCCATAGTTTTCCACCCCATTCCACCCCCATACTGAATGCATTCACATGCACTGGAAAGGAAGTGTGAGCTGGAATGTGTCCTGCTACCAGCCCTGAGGCTGTTATTTCAGGTATATAAGGCTATCCGGTCTTGCATGCTAACGTGGGAAACTTCTAGAGATCCTTTTCTTTTTCAGAGCCAAAAAAAATCAAGCCAAATTCATGTGGGTTTTTTTTTTTGTGTTTTTTTTTTTTTTCTGCTTAATAGTAGAATTGCATCCAAAATAATTATATTATAGATTTGTTTATGTGATGAATGCAGGAAGTGAAAAAGGACAGTATTCAAGGCTTCAGTTTCCTAAAACCTGACAGATTCTACATGTAAGTTTTCCCCACTATGTTCACATTTTACATAAATTATTTAATGTATTTAACTTACCCTGTTACAAGTAATGCACTCCAAATCCTTTGATTCTTGAGGAGAAGGCAGAGTCACAAGATGTCAGTACTAAAACAGAAAGAAGTATGTTAATCCTGCGCCACACAAAATTAAATACTTCGAAGATTTTGGTGTTTGTCCTGCTCTTATTTACAAGGCTTAGAGGAAAGGGTCATGTATCATGAACAGAACTCCAAGGGCAGCTTTGTTGGTTTATTAATCCTAATGTAGTATCAGATCATAAAAATAATTTGAGTGATTTGGTAATGTTCTGATTAATGCGTTACCATGAACAAAAGAGACAGATTAACCATACCATGAATTGTAGCACACTAATTCCTCACTGCTGCTCTAAGAACTGAGTCACATGCAATTTCAATTATTTTACGTGTTTGGCAGCCATTCTTCCCAATGGTAAAATAAGCATTAACACAATAATCTGAAAGGAGCTTATAAAAACATGGTTGACATAAGTTCTCTCTATTAAGAAATATTTGACATTACAATGCCAGTTTTGTTTTAACCAAACTTCTGCAATTGAAAGATCTTGATCTGAGCACCTTGAAAATACTTTCAAATTTGTCATGCTCCACTAATATGTCAAATCATTGATAGTCCAATAAATTAGTGTTATTTCAGGAGAAATACATGAAAATTATGAGCAGCAGGGGTTAATGTGCTTTAATGAGAACAAGCTCTTCTGAATTAAGCAGTGCTTTAAATTGGAGACAGTAGAAGAAAGATGTTGCAACTGTTGCTGCTTCTCCTGATGCTTTGTGCTTCACACAGATCTCTCCACTTAGAGATTCCTCCATGCTTTAACAAAAGCTGCAAATATCATACTCATATTTTTCAGGTCACATATGAAACAAATATAGCCAAAAAAGCAAATTGACCAGAAAAACAAAAAGAATCAGGGCCAGAGTTGGGATAAGAAGTTCCTGCCTCTTCTGCCTCTACTATAAAATCCATACTTCTCAAAGATATGGAAAAGGCATGGTTTCAGTTGTTTCCATCAATTATGTTTCAGTCTAGTTTGGTCTGCAAACCCACCCATTATGCTAAACATTCTACATTGTCCTAGGCCAGCTTAGGAACACTGAATGAACATAGAACCAGACAACTTGTTCAACTCCATTACATTGCCTGGGTGAAAAGCTATGTCAGATCAATAGATGTGCTGTGTTTTACAGTGGAAGATGTTGTGTGTCCTACACACTCTCTTGCTCTCCAAGGCAGAAAGTGGGTCCTTGCTCAGCTTCCTTGTGAAGAAACTTTCTCCTAGAGTGGGACTGTAACTTCTTGGAAAGGGTAGCCATTTATCACAGCCCTAAATGAAAGCATTCCATGGACACAAATGTCTTTTTCTTCCTTTGTCTAATTACTGAGGGGAAAAGTGAGAAGGAAATGTCAAAACAGTGAAACAGTGGTGTATAGAGAGCAGTCACTTTGGAGCTCAACCAGCTTTTGTGAAGGCCTGGGTGATTTGTCAAATGGTTGTGGCATAAGTCAAGCCCTGAGGTTGAAAGGTCCTGACCTAAGGAGTGCTGAAATCAGGCAGTATAAGCAAGAGGGCTGCTAGAAGTTTCAGCTGTAGTGGAGATGAACAATGATGGGTGCTGGACATAACAAAACCTCATCTGCATAATTCAGGTAAGGAATTTTATTGAATCTGACAAGTATGTGACAGGCTGAGAAAGAGAAAAGAACATGCTCTTGCTGGGAACCTTTAAAGCTCTTCAGTTAAGGTATGTGGAAATAAATGACATCTAATCTCTTCACTAAAAAAACTGTAAACAATGCCATTTTACCCAGGGCTCACCCATGACCTTTTCATAGATCAGGCTATCCACTTTCAGGCCAGGCCACAGAACCTATCACAAACAATGCTGCAAATTCAGATTGCACAAGGAGGGCTTTGCTTCTCCCAGATGCTTCACGTAGGGCTGCTGCTCTCTTGGTCAGGTATGCTTCAACAGAAAGGCTGTCACTTAAATCTAATGAATAATCTCTCATGGCAAATGGAAAATCCATCTGGAGATTTCTCTGTGAAAGTTTGTTTTTTGGGGGGTTAGGAATTTTTTACAGTTTTGGTTTGCATGGGTCATACTGCAACTACAAATCTCAAGTAAAGGTCAAAAAGGTGACAACTTTTCTACACTGAGTCTTGTTGATAGTATTAAAATGACCAAGGCTTTTAAAATTCTTCATTATTCTTGACATGTCAGGTTTCCCAGAATATTTTTTAAATTATATTTTAACTACATCTCTCCATTTTAAGTGTCTTCTCTATGTAAACAATAAAATTTAAGAAGAATGTCATCGGTGCAGAACACAAAAAAAGATGAAAACCACTGGCTTTGGAGGATGAAATCTTTTTATGTAACTTTATTCATGAGCAGCACTAAGACAAATGTAGACTTAACAGAGATGCAAAACTCAGAAGCAACGGTTGAAAATAAAATCTATATTTTGTGTAAGGTGTCATCTAACCAAATAAAATACAACATGACCGAGCAGGCAAACACAGCTGTCCTTTTGTGAGTATCTGTGTTCTGGAGAGTTCTTTTTTAACACTGAATTTCCACAAAATGTAGAACTTGATATCTATATAAAGAAGGTTTCTTGCCAGATGCAGACCTCTAAGCCTGACAAGAAAACAATTTGTTGTACAGGCTGCTGAATGATTAGAAAGAAAGCTCAAAATCTAGAGGAACACAGTGTTACTGTGACTTGCAAGAGCAGAAATTCAACTCTAAAACTCTTCAAATAAATACAAAAACAAAGATTAGACTGACTTTGTTGAGCATGAGTCACAAAATCCCCAGGCACTTCCCTGGATTACTGGCATAGCGATTTCTGCAGCGTTCAGTGCACATGTATGTTTTTACCAATCTGTGGATCATTCCACCTAATGGGAAGCAGTTAAGAGTCCTGGCTGGATCAACTGTGGATCTTGGTGTTATAAGCAGCCCGATGCATAATTCACAAGGCTTAATGAATATTCCAATTCATGACAGCCAACTGGCTCCATAGGTCACACCTCCCAGTCTCATATAAATAAAGAATGAGATACTGGAAAGTGTACCAGCTGAACCCTACTGAGTGCCAAAAACATGCATATTAATGAGGCACAATAAAAGATATACTTGACTCTCAGGAAGCGCCTTTATTGTTTTCCAGCTTCAGAGGGGGAGAGGAAAAGTTTGCAGCACACCCTTCAACATACTGCACCCCACTCAACGCGAATCTTCTCCCTGGGGGCAAAGAGAGGACTGGGTTGTGGCAACAGAATTTCACATCCAGCCCCATCAGGTCTATGACATCCGCTGTCCTTTCCACCACAATAGCAAAATCCATGCTGGAAATATCCCCACCCTCTGCTCCCATGTTCCTCTGCAAGTCCCCATTTGGTAACTAAGGAGAGGAAGTGCTTCAGCAGTGCTGTTCTTTTATGTGCTCTGTTTAGACCTTGGAACAGGATGAATGGTAGCTTAGATGAATGCATTTGTGCCATTTTTCTTGGCCCCAGACGATGTTTCCTCACTACCATGACATCTGAACAGAAGGAGAAAACATCTCCCTTTTGTGGCAAGCTAATTTAATTTGTACCTTCCACCTAGGGGTAAATATGTTTGTCTGTCTTTCTAAGCTCTCTTTGCCCACTTTCTTTTCTCACGGGAAACCCTGCTGAGTCAAAAGCAGGATATTGCTTAGTGCTCTAACTTTATTTTAAAGTAATTTAATTTTAAGCATACTCACACCCACCCTAAAGTGAAGCAACCATAGGAGCTCCACTGGGAAAGCCTTAATGACTTTTGCATGTCTCTTGTGTCAGAGACATCAAGGGCTTGTTGTTAGGGAGGTATTTGTCTTTTAAAATAAATGCTTTAAAACAGGACCTCTCTTTTGCAGTATCCTCAGTGCAAGATGTGTTTCTTTATTTTAAAAAATCCTGCGGCTTTACTCATTGACCTACCACCTTTAAAAAACAGCATTATGAACCATTGACCTTTGCTCTTCGTTGATCTGGTGCTATATGTGATTTGACCTTGTTTTGTCTGAAAACTTTGTAAAAGGATTTAAAATAAACAACAAATGCATTTCTTTATGAAAAATGGCTGTGAAATATGACTCAGATGACTCAGAATTTACATCCTCATTGCCTGATTTATGCATGAATTCTTTGAATTGGCAAACATATTAAGTTAAGGACATTATTTAATCTGGCACTGAAAAGTTTCTATAATTAAAAAAAACAATACGAGGTGAAGAGTGGGAAAAGAAAACTGAAATCCCAATTGAAGTGTCATTTAAAGCCTATTTTGCTTATAGTAACACCACAGTTTCTTTTATTTAAATCTTGTTACCTCATATTAAAGTGGGAATGACACACAGAAGAATCTACATATTAAGCAACTTGCAGTTTCTTCCTGTTAAAAAAATTCAGTTTCAATATTGTTACCAGGTAAATATTTTGGCATCCTGTCAGATAAGAAAAAGAAAGCGTAGAATACTTAAAATGATAAAGTATAGTACTAATATGTGCAGTAATAAATATTGCAGGTACTGATTTTACCTGTAGCTACCAGTTATTTCTTATTTGCATAATATTGTACCAGTGCTTTTTCCACAACAATTTGCACTTAGTGTTCTGATCAGAAATGTGCATTTCTGTCATGCTGGAAGAAGAAAACAAACAGCATTGAAACCAACTGAATATATTACTAATATTTGCAGTAATAAGTATCTCAGAAGCTGATTTTACCTGCAGTTACCTGTTACTTGTTGTTTGCATAATATTTTATCAGTGCTTTTTCACAATCATTTGCACTGTGTGTTCTGGTCAGAAATGTGCATTTATCATCAGCAAATCACACAGACTTACAGGGAAACCAGTCTTGGAACCAGTCAGAACATTCGGAAAGATTAATCATGACAATATTGCTGTTTTGTTCGGAAAACTTCCTTCCATTCTGTTTCTATTGCCTTGGTGGTTTGTTTTTATAAACAAGCTGCATTTGTTAGCAAAAGGAAGCAGCTCTCTTATTCAAACTTATGGTTTTGGAGTCTAAACATGCAATACCGTGACAAACAAATAACAGCCAACGTGTTCTCCAGAGCAACAGGAGAAAGTGCAACTGCCTTGCCTGCCCTGCTCTGCTCATTGTATAAAATACTGAAGATATAAAATGGACAACGTTCCTTCCTTCACCCTTGCAGATGGTTGTCCAGCCAGAACCCAGCACTGCCATGTGAGTTGCATGATCTTACATCAGCTTGGAAGATAAAGGAGGTGTTTCCCAGTAAAAGGATGGGGCAAAAACTCCCTGAGAGTACGTTGGAGCCAAGGGGGGTCAGTCTCTTTTCCCAAGGAATGTGTGATAAGACAAGAGGAAACAGCCTCAAGTTGAATCAGAGCAGCTTTAGATTGGAAACTAGGAGGAGTTTCTTCCTTGAAAGAGTTGTCAGGCCCTAGCCTAGGCTTCCCAGGGCAGGAGTGGAGTCCCCATCCCTGGATGGGTTTCAAAGTTGTGTAGAACTGGTGCTGAAAGACCAGAGTTGGTGGTGACCTGGGCAGTACTGGGTTAATAATCAGAGCTCATGACCTTAAGTTTTTTTCCAACCTAAATGGATCTATGATTCTACTACATCTCTTATTAGAGATGGATCAGGAAGTAAAGCAGAAGGGTGGTTGTTGAATAGGTCCATTTGATGAACAACCACAGGCTGGAATCTGGCCTTATGCCTCATATGGTAGGGCCTGTTGGCCAAAGTACCATGATAAAAAATACCCCAAACCAAGAAAATCAGAATATAAGTCCAAAGAAAGGGAGAAGAATGGAAAAAAAAAAAATCAGGACCCTGAAGTTCTTCTCCAAAATTCACCTACAGGACTCTTGAGATCACAGTGCTTCAAACTCCTTTGTGATCTGGAGCTTCCACTTTAAACTCCAAAGTTGGGTCTCAAGACCTGGCCTCTGACAAGTGTGGAAAACCTTGTTAGCAAAATCCCTTAAACGTTTGCTTTGTTGCACAGTAAATTTGCTCTCTTGAAGGGTTATAAAATGTCCACAAAATGCCTGGTGTTAAGAAGACAGTTATCTTCAGGGCTATAAAAAGGTATTTCCAGCCTTATTGCTGAACTGTGTAAATCAAGGCCATCCACCCCTCCATTGGAAGCCAGGCTCTTAAGGTCTACATGGACAAAGGACTTGGTTGTTTATGCAGCAACAACATCTGCTTACACTCAGCCTCATTGTCAAAGAGCTGTTGGTTAAAAGCACAGGATCTCCTTTCTCTCCATTTCATGCCGTATTATGTTTCATGGGGGAATATCTAGTCTCTGAGGTTTGACCACTGCTTTTATCTGCTGGACTTTAAAGACTTAGCTGCTCGTAGTGAGAATCTGATCATCGCCTCCCTAGCAGTCCAGAGGGCTCGTTTTGCTGGACACTTGAAAAATTTCCTTTGGTCTCCAGACACCTTTCTGCAAAGTATTAGCTTTCCTCTGCTGCTCTGAAGCAAAAGCTCCTGTGTAAACAGCTCTCTGGTTCAGTTTAAGATAAAATTTAGTGTTTGGATCTAAATTCCTCAAGTAATATGCGAGCACAACAATTGTGCTCAAGCCACAAAATATGTTTTTCAGGCTGTGTGATTAGCATTGCTATCAAATAAAATATTTCTGAGCTTTGCTTACTGACACCACATAGTTTTTCTGAGACCTGCATCACTAGTACAGGAAGAAGAGAGAGAGAATGTCATGTTGAAGATAATAATAATTTTTTGGAGGAGAAAACACCTGAACTGCCTCGCAAATCAGTAAAGATTCATTTTCGCTGCCCTTCTTTACCTATCCCTCAACATGCACTCCAAGATAGAGTGTTCTTAATATATAGATTTAAATACTCATCTGGTAAATGTCCCTCTCCCTAATCTGCAGAACATAGTGGATTCAGACATTGTCCTGTACAGCTCTAAAATCCGTGTCTAAAATAAGCTCAGGACATATGTACAACTTTTATAAGAAAGCTGTGATGCAGGTCATAGAGATGACTGTTTTTACTTGAAATGGTACTTTCATGGTATTGCACCAATTAAATTTTCTGCACTCTAGCACGTTTTAATAACATGATTACTGAAGCCATGGTCTGATGCCTGTGTCATGTGTGAAAATTAGAACAGATTTTTCGGAGGAAAAAGCTGTAAAGTTGACATCTGATATTTTAAGGTGTGTCAATATGAATGTGCACCTCCATAGTCTAAAATCTTAATAATAAAAAAAAGCATACAAATGCAAAGGAGGCTCAGCAGGGAGGTTGGGACAAATCACAGGCAAAACAAAATGGCAACCCAATGGGCAGGAACCTGAAAGGCATCCTGGGGAAAAAATTACCCCAAGCCAACAATCGTTGTGATGGAGTAGTGGATGACATGAGTATTTCTGACCCAAAGTCTAGCCTCCAAATATTGCCACCACTTCATCATGCAATGCCTCCTTAAAAGTAAGCAAGTCCTGATTAAGAAAATTTTGCTGTTTCAAATTTCTCTGACTTTTGTTTCTGTTCTGGAAGACTGCTGCAATAATAGTTGGAAATTTGTACTTTCTGCTGTAAAAGTGTTTGTGCACTGTGGAAATGAACATGTTTCTCCTTCAGCATTTTGGATAAAGCAGTTTTTCTCTCCCCCTGCTGTTTACACATGTACTTATTTATAGGGAACAGCTCTATCCCTGCTTGGCACCCACACAGGGTTGTGTGGGTCACAGGAGACACTAAACTGGCTTGCTCTCTTGGTCCCCCTTCCCATCCTTCCTGTTTCCATGGCTAATTTACTCCCTTTTCCTGCAATCTGGTTTTCTCTTTTTCAGAGATATGCAGCCAAAATATATACTGAGTGCTCTAGACATTTTCACTGATGTCCTGGATGGAAATATAAATACTCCTCTTTCCTAGCACATCTTACAGGATACTTGCATTTTTCAGAGCTACATCAGTGAAGTCTTCTTCCTCAGCTTCTTCCTACTCTCCATACCCACAAATTCCTGCTATTTATGTGCCTACACATGAAGTTTGTGCTATTAGATTTCATCTCATTTTTACTAATTTAGTCCAGAAACCTCCAAATACTTTGCTACCAAGGAAAAGGAAACACCTGGCTGTTTGGTAGACTACATACCACTTCCAGGTGGATTGTACAGATACCAAATGCTGATAATCTCATGCTAGGATTTCACCTTGCTGGACATGCACCTAAATTCCTGTATCCTTTTGTTATACCTTACATCTTTTATTAGTTAATTTTCTTCTCCAGCTGAATAAAAAAATAAAAAGGAAGAAAACACAGTACTTTTTCAGTCTTTTCTATGTGCAGCATCTTCCATAAACCTCACTTGCAGAAAGACTGGGACCCTCTTTCTCCATCTACACCAGCAGGATGCATGTTGAAGACTTAAGAATTTGAACTATTTGTTGAATCTAGGAATGCAAAGTGAATCAGCTGTCTCCCCTCTGTGGGCCTGTGCTCCTAGTACAAGAGACTACAAAAATACTTTCCCAATACTTTCTTGCAAAAAACTGGTGAAGCACTGATACAGCTTTTTGTCACCACAGTTGTTAAGATACACAGACATCTGTTTCTGTCTTCATCAGGAATAACTTCCAGATAAATGAACAAACCCAAGGATAAGACATGCAAGAGGGATTTTTTATTTTGGGTTTTTTTGGTTTTTTTTTTTTTTTACTCCTTCTTTACTTGGCAGATGCAGAGTTCCCACCTTTTTAACATAATGTTCAGACTTCAGTGTTTCAAGAGGGAAATGGATCACTAAAGAGCAGAGTGGATAATGTGGGTACAGTGCCTTCACACAGGACATGTATAATTCAGTACTTGCCCCCTAGAAAGGAAATGGTGAGGCTTTGCATCATTAATCTACTTGTATACATTGGGATATATGTGTGGTTTATGCCACCAGTGGCCAGGAATACAGGAGTACAGGAGTTCAAGATCAAAGAAAGAGGCAAAGGATCAGATTGAGACAAGGGCCAAAGCAAGGCAGTACTTCTTCTGCAGGACATAAAGAGTTATTTGCATGTGCTAAATGCTTCTCCTGGACATAAATCAAACCTGGCTTTACCAGAAACATTCCTTCAAAACAAGATCACTGTCCTGAATTAGATATGATATTTGTTCTCCAAATCCAATGCATTCTCACCTAGTAGTTTATTGGTCCTAGGGGTGTTTTCAAACAGTCAGTCTCCATTCATGTCTTTCATGGAAAGCAGCTGTTCCTTTTTTTCCTTTTTTTTTTTTTTTTTTTTTCCTTGGTGTTTTTTTTTTTTTTCTTTCTCTTTTTCTCTCTCATCACATTCCCCACATATTTTAATTTACAGGAAAAAGCAAAAACATTAAAGATGGAGGAGACTGTGTCACTGAAACTTCCTTCTCACTGGGGTTAACACAAAAAGCCCAACATCCCTCTGCATTTTACCACTGCTGCCATGGCCAGTCGTGGTGCTGGGTAGAGGATGGCAGTGAGAAGCTCTCTCTTTCTACAAGCAAAGGACACAGGTTTTGGCTCATGAAGTGGTGCAGATGCCATTCGCATTACCATCACAAGTGCCCTAGGATCTCTACATGGCATTAACCTTAAGCCTGTAGCTTTTTTTTTTTTTTTTTAGAGATACTCTGTACGTTCCTCTTCAGTCAGGGCTGCCAGTTCCAGGAGAAGTCTGGGTTGTTGCTGGAGGGCAGTTTTGGGAACATTGCAAACACATGCTCCTGGTTGTGGCTGGAAATCAGCGTGGAGATATTAATTCCTTTTTCCTGCCATTTGCATGAGCAGACTCTGGAAAACTTTCTTCTAAAAACCAAGCCAAGGAATTGTCTCAGGGTGGTGGTTTCTCCCTCAAGTTAAAAGCTTCCCTCCTCCACCTCCCAGTTAAAAGCCTGCAGGAATAAATTGCGTGCCATGACCTTGCTGAGACCAGCACAGCACAGTCCCCAATGCTGTTTTCTCCTTCATGTCACTTGGAGTACACCAGCTGCTGCTGTGCAGTTGAACTGAGGATGCAAAGATTAATGCTATATGAAGACACATTTTAGTCCAGGTGGCTTTGATCTGTTTAGCTATGCATTACCCTTCCCACTGGTTAATTGCAGTCTGTATGTCTCTTAAGTTTACCCAGCTTGTTCAGAAGGAGTAGAGGTTAGGTCATGGATTCAGGTCTGAGAGATACCCAGGAGAGATCCTACCAGACTGTTGGGGTTATTGGGAGTTTTTTCAGTGCATATTACCCCAGGGCAGCTTACACAAACATCTTCAGAGTTGGTCAGGTTTATCATCTGCATCACCACTTTGAGCAAAAGTTAGAGGCTAGCAAGTCAGAGGGGAATGAATTGTGGAAGTTAACTAGCAAATGGGATTAAGACATGTAGGAAGATAAAAGTGCCTCTCTGGAATAGCACTACATTTCATTGTGAGTAGTTTATGTCAGTGTGGAAGGAAATGCAATTTGTGAATATTTCTTATGACAGAAAAAGCATTTGATAAATGTTACTAACTATGTCATTAACCATGCTGAACTCCATGTGTCCATAAAGAGAAGAATACATCTCCAATGTATCAGAATTTGTTACACTGGAATACACTGAATTCACAAAAAAAACAACCAAAACAAAAACAAAAACACAAGCATCCTGCCTATAGTTTTATTTCTTGAACAGTAAAGAAGAAGATCCACATTTTTAGAAGATCCTTTTTTGCGTGTTCTGTATATACTTCTAGGTCTTGTGACCCCTCTTTTTCTTTTACTCTCTTTCCTCCTTTTCTTTTATTTCCCTTGCAGCTGAGCAGCCCCTGCACAAAGCCTGTGAATTAAGCCCAGTATCAGCTTCAGGTCCCCAAGTTCTCTGCTGATGCCTGCAATCATCACAGGCTGAAGTACAACCTTATAAAAAATAGTTGCAGAAGTAAGAGTGGAGATGACATAAAGCATTGCCAAGATTAGTTTCTGAAAATATTTCTTATCTTCAGGCTACTTGAATGCACAGGTCCTCCTTCTTCTGATACCTTTCACACATTTTTGTCTCAGCCTACTTGGTATGTGAATTATTCCTGGTCTGCTGGGCATAATGTTGTGGTCTATTAAAGTTTTGGGCAACATGCACTTCTTTTACCTAATCTGCCAGGAAAGATGGCATCCCCACACTGTGCCCATCTATGGTACTTCTCTATCAGGCAATCCTGAAAAAACCCTCAGAAATAGTCTGTCAGGGTCCTGGAAGTTGTTGGACCCACATCTGGACCCTTTGGATAAGGTGATATCAGAGCCAGAAAAGTTACAGCTGATCTCCAGAGGCTGTTGGGTGATTACTTGGAAATATGAAGAGATTTTCTGAACATGGATATAGGCCCAGTATTGGATTAGAGGAAGCCAGAAGGCTTCTCACATGTACTGTTCTACATGGGTATAAAACAATAATAACAATGAATGCAATTATTTAACTAGAATGAATATATCTTGTTTTGGGTTTGTATAGTGTATAAGTATTTTGAATATGGCCCAGGACATTTTCTGTTTACTCAGCTATGGTGAGAGGCAAGGACTTTATGAAGATAAAACAGAAAGTGAGGTGATAATATCCATGCCACTAAGAATAGTGATTTTACTGAAACAAAACAGATAAGCTTTTCAGTGACAAACTTCTAGTACCATATTGTTTTTTCCTTTGATAACATGAACTCACCTGCATGTAAAAGTGAAAAAAGCAAGAACTTCTTTCCCCACTCCAAAAAATACACCATTCTCCTCTCATTTCAGAATGGAGTGCCCTGGTCCGGTCTTCCAGAGGTGAAATCCAGTTATGGCACTTTTAAGCCCTCATTTTTCAAAGGCTGTTAGACCTTTTAAAAACACTGTCAGGATTTCCACAGTGTACACAACTGAACTTCCAAGGATTTGCCCCCAAATACTCACGTACTTGTGGCTCCTACTGAGCTCTCAAGTGAGCATCCATGAACACTGAAATACAAGTCAGCCCATGTACTGCCCCCCATCAGGTTTTTGAAGAGCCTTCTCCAGGCCTAGAGCTCTGATTTTAGGCTGTGCATGCTCATCATTACTTTTTTTTTGAGTTTTAAATGTTTCTAGTTTTAAGTGTGGCATACTTACACCTTTGCCCGTGGAAGTGTTTATGTCTGTACGGATAGGCACCTTCATTAAAAATAGACAGGGCTCTTGATCTTCATGCTTACAGAAAATATGCTCAGAAGCAGTGACGGTTTCAGGAGCAAGCCATCACAAAAATTTGGCATGTGTTTCAGTACAGACATGCAGATACTCACATCCACTCTGAATTGTGTGACAGCATTGTTTGTTTGTTTGTTTGTTTGCGCAGGGCGAGTACCGTACATAGCACAAATCACCATGAAATTACTGAGTAGTTACTTGATCATTTAATTATTGTGCAGTTACATAATAACTCCATGACTATTGAAGCCCTTCGGATTGCATTTATTATACTCGGAGTAATTATTCCCATCCCCTGACATTGATATATGTCATACAGTTTTCTAGACAAGATAAATTTTTCAGAAACTCATGACTGAAGAGAGGTTTTTAAAAAATGCGTTGGCCAACACAGCCTTAATTATAGCACATGGCAGGATGAATTTATGTCACCTAACACTGCATAATGTAATCATACAATCACAATAAAAAGGTGTGCCTGTTGTACTTTATAGCTGATATATCTTAGAGGGTGAAGTGCAAATATATAGAATCATAGAATGCTAGGGTTGGGAGGGACCTCTAGAAATCATGTAAATAATCATTAAACTAAAACTCACTCACATTCCAGAATAATTTGTTCTTCTGGTCTACAGTGATTATGTCCTGAAGGTCTGGATTTAGAGGGCAGATTCAGGCATTTGTGATCTCTGCAGAGATCTGTCACATCTGCCCCTAAACCCACACTGTGGGGTAGCATCAGTCTGTGTACAGGTGGGATTTGTGTGAGCAACTACACAAGAATATCTGTCCACTCACAGAGCAAGTACCTGTGGAGAGGTCCATACTAAGAAGTGGAGAAAATCAGAATTTTATCCCAGTTTTTTCCTAACAAAGCCAGACAGCAGTGCTTCCTGCACAGTGTCAATGTAAGACAACAAACTTTTTTTTTTTTTTTTTTTTTTTTTTTTTTTTGTAAGCAAATATATGCTTAGGTTTGCTCTCAGAGGGCAGAATATGTTTAGATATGCATATGTATCTGTATACATATCTGTACAGAGAAAATTATGGTTCATCAGGCCTGGAATGACTAAATAAATTTCCATCTCTGCAAGAACCTTCTTGGCTGATGCTGAGAAAAATCAGACAGCATGTTTGTGGTGTTGCTGAGCTGTGGGATCATCTCATCTCTTTAGATTTTAATTTCTTGAGTCAGAGATGGTTTCCTATGTGCCTATAGGGACTCAGAAGAACAGGGCTCTCATGCTGGTTCAAGCTGCTGAATGGCATTGTGAACTAATGAAAACAAGGATGCAGCTAGGATTTGATACATCAAGGGTCTGAAGTGGCATCTTAAAGGGTATAAATGATTCTACTAGCACTGGACAATTTAGCACTTCCTTCCTCTGTCACACATACATCTTTCTTATTGCCTTATGCCTGTCAATATAGACCAAGAAGAACCCTGTTGCACCCAAAAAGTAGAAGCATATTAATCATAATAAAATTACATTTTTTTTTTCCCCTGGAACACAGAAATAAACATACTAAAATAACATGGCCAGTGACTGTTAAGGCATTTTGTAGCATGACAGTATTTCATACTGTGGCTTGCCTTATGTGTAAAAGCAATACCCACAACTACGTAGGGGCAAAGAGATACTTGTGTTATAATGGCCCAAATGGGGAAGAGGAAAATGTGCAAAGAGTAAAATATGCAAGAGAAGAAGAAGCAGGAAAAATAATTTACCAATATTTTGGTAAATTCAAAATAATCCTGCAAAACAAGCAATAATAGTAGTTATTCAGAACAGTCCTGCAGGGTAAATGAAGTTGGAAAAAGTCCTCATCCTGAAAATAAAGTGTCAAATGAGTTGAACTGCCTTTTATTTTGGGGGAGTAGAGGAAAGACGAATATTAAAAAAAATGCATCCCATCAATAAATGTGAAAGAGTGGAGTATCAGGAAAGCATCTTGTGTTTGTTCTGGCTGCTGTGGCTGGCTACCTTGTCCTTAGCTACTGAAGCCCACCAAGATCAATGTGTAATGTTAGTGAGTTTCAGTCCAATTAAATGTTGTTCAAAGGTTGGATTTGGACTGATTTAAACAATCCCATGGCAGCAACCTCTAATTCCCTAGATGCCACATAGATGCAGGAAGGTTTGGTTGCAACAGTCCCTGGTAATTTTAAAACATAGGAAGGCACCAGGGCCTCATACACTCGAGTGAGATACCTAATGATCTAATGATTTCTCACAGGGTGGGTTTCTCACAAAACTACTTTTGTACTTTTTTACACTTTAGAAATGTCTGAGGAGATGCACTTCTAAGCTTGCATCAAAGGAGGCCACTGATCTCCGATGAGTTAGCTGACATGTCAACCATGTGTCATGTAGCCTGCAACATGCACTATCTTCAAATACAGTTAAGCTCTCACTTTCAATGTGGCACACAAAATTTAATTTACACCACAGAAATATTCCTACAACTCTGCTTTCCCCTTTATTCTGTTCGCCAGCTGCAACCCATGGAAAGTAATTTTTAATTCTGAAACTATTCTGAGAACAACTAGTAAACAATTAATATAATAACTATAAAAATAACAAAAAACATCTGGTTTATTCTTTGCTTTTAAGTCCTAGAATTAAACACAATGTATTATGGCTGTGCCTATAGGCTCAGGTAATTGGGCAAAGACTTGCTGGCCTTATGACCAGGGAGGGCATGCTAAACCTGACCTGGTTTCCAGTGTCCATAAAGCACAGGGAGTTGTTTGGAATAAGCTGAATACACCTCTTCCCCCCCCATAGGCAAGAACTGAGAGTACCTTCAAACCCAGTTAATGGGGAGGGGGTTGGCTATCTCAGACTTTACTCCAGCAAATTGGGATGTCACCTAGTTGTCCCCACTTTATAATTTGTGCTAAAGTAGTCCCAGTGATGTCATTTCTACTTAAATGACCATCTTAGTATTCAGAGTGCATGTCAGCTCAAGATAAACAGAACAATTTCCACATGGCAATCAGGGAGCAAGCTGGCATCATCCCCCTATGGCCTTGGGTCTCTCTGTTGGTCCCTGGCTACCCATGGCTGGTACCCAAACCTACCATGGGCTGTGCCCACTCACTGGAGATGATGGGGTTTCTGTAACATTTTCCCAGTGGCTTTTTTCTCTCCTGCATAGGTTGTCTGCATCCAGAACTGTTGATGTTCATAGGGTTGTGGGTGGGATTGCTTTTTGATGAAAAACAGAAAATTTTTAAAAATTTCATTATTTAATTAATTCCAACTGGTGTTTAGTGTTGTCTTTTTTTTTTTTTTTTTTTTTTTTTTTTTTTTTTTTCTTAAAATATCTTATTAACTCCTTCCTGAAGTCAAACTCAAGAAGTTCTAAACCCAGAGTTGTTTCAGCTGGTCACAAATTCACAGAATTACATACCCAGACAAATAGTGTCCTGATTCATTAGTAATATTTTGAGGAAAGGGAGGGCTGGCACACTAATCAGAATATATACGTGCAGTTAAAGTAGCTCATTTTCTGAAAGTATTATATCAAACCCTTTATTGACCACAGCTTTAGCTTTTCAATATGGTGTTAAAATCTCTAAATCTGACTGAGTGGAAGGAGATTACTTTTTGGGGGAAAAGGGAGGGGTCTAGAGACCACACAAAAGATAAAGAGCTGGTACATGCAAGAACAGGGGGGCTAAGACATTTGTTTTCAGGTTGTTGGTGCGTTACTTCATTACATTTTGGCTACAAATTGCCTTCAGGATTATGCTGGAACAAAAAATTCAATAGGTCTTTCCCATAAAGTCAGAGAAAGCAAACTAATCAGCCTGGAAAGTTGCTCTCTGTCCCTCATTGCCAGCTTCTCCTTGAATCAAAGTGTTGAGAACTGATATCAAGGTACATAGCTAATAGCTTTATTGAACATCTCCACAGCATATGTATCTATGTGGTCTTGAACAAGCTCCCAAACTGCTGTGCCAGCATGCTTTGGCTCATTTTAAAATTTACAACTATTTTTTTCTTTTCTTTTTTTTTTTTTTTTTTTTTTTTTTTTGCCAAGGGCAATCTTCTCAGCTGCTCCAAAGTCTAAAAGTCATGCACCTGGATGATAACTTTTCAGGCTCTCAGCTAGAGTGCTGTGCTCAAGCTCTGCCAAGAGCTTTTCATGACTTTCCCTCCTGCCCTCATCTCTGATAGATACCATTAACAGAAAGCTTCAAGTTGTCATGAGACACAAAACAGAATAAACAGACTCTGCCCTTTCACCTAGCAGTTTGTAAACAGGGATTAATTTAACAGTGTGTGTTGTCTACACCTATAAACATCCTTTCAGGACACAGGTGACTTGAAATACACCTTGTCCTTACCACGAGGGAAAACCACTCTGTCTGTATTTCTGATGCATGTTACTTTGGTTAACACTTTGCTCTTGTGATAAAATCAACAACCTGCATCATTATAAAACTAAGTTAATTTTCAGCTACTACTCTTTGGAGACTGCTTGACACGTCTTAGGATACTAATAAAAAAATGTAACAAAGAATTCACAGTTAATGAAACCTAGAATGTTTAGTATTTGTGTAGAAAATATGTCCTTTATAAAGTGATTTTTAAAAAGCAAAAGCAGGCTGCAGAAATAGTACTCTTGCAATGTATGAAATTTTTCCTTCATTTTTTTTCTGAGTTTAAGAAAAGAGGGAACCACGAGTAAGCAATCCATTACACTTTGGCAAAAGCTGTCAGCTTATGCTTAAATGACTCAAAAATAAATCACATCGAGGAATGTAAAATAGCATTGATTTTAAGAAGCAGAGCTCCCTCAAAGGTTGAAATAATTGGTATGTCTATGTGGAGAAACTCAGAAAGTGTCTTGATAGCTTGTTGTTGTGACTGCAACCTCTCTTTTTGCATCTGCATGCAAGCCAAAAAAATCCCCTGTGTTGTGCAGCCACGACACCAGTTGAGGGCCAAGTCTAAGCACCTTTTAGGTTTATATTGCAATTATCTGTAAGCTATGCTAACATATAAAACCTATTTTGTAACCATGTAGAAACGAAGCCATCAGCCCTTCTCTAATTTCAGAATCACAGAGTTATTCAGTTCTGTGTGTAGGAAAGGTTTTCATGCAACCTCTGTGGCCAATGTCTCTTTTAGGCAACATGAGAAATGATCAAATTCCTTTAAAAAAAAAAAATAAAAAAATCCCCACTCAATACAGATTCACTTCAGAAATCAAGAAGTAAATGTTGCTGATTTCTTGGCAATGCTGAGGGTACAGTGCTGCCAAATCTCTTACTGTACAGTGTGAGGCTGAACCAGGAGGCATAAAGAAGAACTAACAGTGCTAGTCACATGAAGCAATTAGCTATGGTAACAGAATTGTTTTTAAACTGGGATTAGGACTGCATTTAAATAAAACTCACCCCAAATTTACATGTTACAAAGCACTCTGCCTGCAATGAAAGTACTTAGTGTGCTCAGTCTCTGTGATTAGATTTTAATTTCAGGAAGCCAGGCAGGGTTGGATTTGAGGGTAAAAAGTATTCCTTGCTTGTAGAAAACATATTAATTCTTTTAGATAAATAAAGTTTCACCCTTCCCACGACTGCCAGAGAATTATTCAAGCATTTTTAAAAAAGCTATATTGTTACATAGTTCTCTTCAGTCTTAAGCTGGAAACCAATATACCTTGATTAAGAAGTGATTAATATTACTTGGTGAGAAGTTAAGCTGTCATATAATAGTCTGGAGGATCCTCAAAAAGTCAGAAAGATATTACAACACAGCGTGAGCTACTCTCTGATCTTCTAAATACCTGGACTGTATTTGCTTCTACAATTTCTGTCTTATCTAACCTTCTTTATGTTCACCTGTAAGTTTATATTAAAGCCCCAATCAGTAGTATGGCTTCTAACACTGAGGATTTCATCCTGTACAGAAGAAATTAACCACCTCAAGTACATGCATTTGCACTTTAAAATCCTCCCTGCCACTCCAGTGCATTTCCAAGATAGGAGAGTCCAGGCAGAAATATTAATGCAAACGTATAGATATTATAGCATGGAGATACAGACAGACACATGTGAATACCTGATATCTAAAAAACAAATATTACTATACACTGAAGATTATTAGTAAGAGGAATAACAACAGCAATAATAACAATTAGATCCATTGGGGCAGTGTGATAACTGGTGGCTTTTCAAACAGATTTACACCAGGTGTGGTAGGAATATCTTTAACATCCAGCACAGCGTGCCCTTGCAAAACAGATGTTTATGCAGCTAAAAAGTTCCCTCAGGAGGAAGATGCAGTAATTTAATTCAACTCCTAAAAACTGGCAAAACCAGCTCAAACATTGGTGATGGCCCCTGTGCAAGATGCACATGGAGCAGACCAGGAGTGGGAAGGGCAGAAGGAGAAGCTCCCTTCTTCCCCTTAGGGCATGCAGGGTTCAGCAGCTGAATTAGCAGGAGACTCCCTTTCCCCAGCTCCCAGGCTTATCCGCTTGACCGTGCTGCTCTTGATGGCGAAGGGAATTAATTGGCAAATTCAGCCATTGCACAGATCACCCTAATTTGCTGTGACTTCAGCAGCAGCAGTGCTGACTGCATGCTCTGGGGTGCATCACGCACGTTATGTGCTCAGCCCAGCACCGGCTCCTGAGAGAAAGTGGAGGAGCAGGGAGGGAAATCACAGTGAAAAGATGATGTGGGCTCAGGAAAAAAACTTATTCTCATTTTGGGATGCCAGCAGGCAGTGTAGGACCTGTACCTCGCAGTTCCCTTGGATTGTGATGCCAAGAGCAGGTAACACATCCTAAGGCTGGTGACTTCTGGGTCGTGTTGGCTACGAAACCAGGAGGAATAGACTCCTTGTAGCCCATGTGCTGCAGGAAAGCATCCCTCCACAAAGTCACTGCTGTCCTTCAGTGAGATGCAAGCTCTGAGCTGGCCAAATGAAGTACAATCTCTTCTGCTGAATCTGCCTGAAACGTTTTTCTTATATCCCAGCTGTTACAGCACCCAGTCGACGGAGATGTGAGATGAGGAACATATGCCTGTAACACTTCATTTCAACAGGCGCACTTAGTGTCTCTTACTTTGATCTTTCACTGTATACTTCCTGTAACTGGAGTTAGTTACAGGCTGAAACAAAGCCCAGAGTTACCAAAGAGGGTTTTTTTTTTTGTTTCCCTCCCCCCCCCTCTCTAAATATTCCTTTTGTACAAGATTTTGTGACTGAGTGAATCAAATGAACCATCTGGAGGACAGCATCTCTTTGAAAACACTGCCGCTGTTCGAACCCTTTCTGGCTGCCTTTGTGGCCATCAGTCCTGTGCCATCACCATGCATGTGAACCAGCAGCATTTTTTTGGACCTGGTAATGCCCTCTAGGTCCCCTTTTATCCAAAAACCACCCAGCCCAGAGCTTTGCAGAAGGTCTCTGGCTGAACCAGGGAATCACTGTCTGACTGTCAGACCTTTGTCCTCCATTAACCTTCACAAAATAAACAAACTTTTCAATCCTAAGGTTTGGCCTGTGTGTTTATTATTAATTGCTCAGAGGGGGCTAAATGTTTTCTTTAAATGGGAGTTCTCAAATGTTCCCCTTGCACTGCTGATGGTCAGAGAATGATAACTCCCTGCTAAATATAAAGTTATTTTTTCCAAAAGTAGTGGCTGGACTGCCATGAACTAATTCAGGCTACCATGGACAAGAAACACCAAGGAACACACAGCCTGTAGGAGTAAGCAGTCTCTAAAAACATTTCGTTCCCACAGTCATGTATTCACTTGTTTTTCCAGTATCACCCTTGTAGCATAACAATCAGATGGAAATAAAACACCAGCACTGCTCCGTAATGTGATTATTTTCTAACAGCACCGCCTGGGCCTGTGTACACAGAATATCTTTCACTGTCATGTCAAGTGCTGTGATTCAAATTATCTTTGTTAAAGGAGAAACAAGTTTTACATATACATATGAGCAACACACAGGGATAAAGCTTTGCTAGAGTGCTGTGGTGTTTAAAAATTAAGTATGTAAATGTTGTGCTGCATAAGCATGAGGTACATTTCAAACATATGGGGAGTAGAAACTGAGCTAGAATTCAGTTATTCTGGATTCTCATCCCTATGTTCGTTTCATTACAATATGGAATTGCAGAGGGAGTCTCATCATCTTCAGATATCAAAGCATCTCAGACTTCCTAACATTCGTGTCAGGTTGCTTGACTCTTATTATTCTTGTAAGTTGAAGTGACTGTTTAGTGCTTTACAACATCATCTGTGATCAGTTCCTGGATAATCAACAGGAAATAGAAAGTCAGTTCTATTACATTTCCCCAAATGGTAAACTGCTTATTTTGTTTTAGAAACCAAGAGCCCTAACTGAAATAATTTTGTTCCTCAGCATAAACCCTTAAGCAAAGAAAATCTAAAGGAGAACTCCCGGTTGAGTATTAAAAAAAAAAACAAACTTAATCATTAGAAAGCTATGGAGGAAGTTTCCTTACTTGTCCTCTGGCCTGCAAGACAAATTAAAGCAGAGCAATTTTTTATTTTTCAAGTATCACATGTGGGTTCTTTCTGAAAGTGTTCTAATGCTGCACTTACCATTCCCAACCACACTTAACTGTTATTAAAGTTTGTGGAGGTAGGATCGTGTCAGATTTTTTAAACTATGTTGGTACCTAAAGAAGTGAACAGAAGCCATAGGCCATAGGCCCTTAAAAACATAGTTGCCTGATTTTTTTTTTGGAAACACCCCACTGCTAGCTTGTATACTGTTAGGATCTTTAAAGATGTCATATGCAGCCTTGACTGGATTGCAAACAACCAGAATACAGAAGGAAATATATCACACTGAATGCAAATATACACAATAATAAGTTATAGAGCACATTCTGCTCTGGCAGAAAATCAAACCTGCAAAATCAAACCTGAGTGAAGCTCACCTTGAAAATTAGAGGGAGTGGTACTAACAGGAAGATAAATAGTAAAGAAAAAAACTCAGTAGTCAAAATAAAAAGCATTTAAATAAGATTATTGATATATAAAGTTAATATATATATTACAATAAGGTTATAATCCAGAAATTATTACCAGTTTGAATAACCAGCCTGAAGCATCTGTCTTACCAGAAATCACTCACCCTGTGAGAGTTTTTCAGGGGAAAAAAAAAATGGAAAAGGAACAAATGAAAAAGCTTTGAACAAGCTTGTTAAGCACACAGCTTGTTTACATGACTAGCTATCGATTAGGTATCTGAAAAAAATTAATTTGTGAATTTAATGCCTAGAAGACTGATGCTCCCCTAACGTGTTGCAAGCGTGCATCAGGTCTACCTCCACAGTCAGCTGTGCTTGCTTCAGCCAAAATCTTGCTCAGGGTATTCATAGAATATTATCAGAATGGGAAACAAACAAGTCTCACCCACAACAGAAGAAGACTTAAAAATGCAAATAAATATTCCTCCTGTGATATCTAGTTGATGGAGCTTCCCTCCATGGTAAACTCAGAGGTCTTTGGGACTGGGCAAAATGAAGAAGCCACAGAGAGTGGAGACACCATGAGCTGAGGAAAGAAGTTTCCAAGAGTCAGGGGAAAGCATGATATCTCTCATCAGTACCATTAATGTCTCCTCACAGTCTGATACCTGAGGACAAGACAAATAGAGCCCTTTTTCCTTTCCCAGTGGAAGGGAAAGAAAGGGAAGACCTAAAGAAAGGCCAAGCTAATTCAGCAGCCACATGGTTACAGGAAACTTGTGATTCTGAAAATATTTTTCAAATATAATTATGTTGAGGTAAAACATCTTTTAAAAAATACTGCTCAACAATGAAATGCTTCTGTCCTCTTCAAACTGTTAGGCCTGAAATCCTGCCAACAATACACTTTGCAGCTGTTTATATTGGTTCAGTTCCCTTCCTGTTATCCATTTATTTGTTCTGTGCTTGTTAGCATTTTGTGCTAGTTCTAATTTCCTCTCCCTATCTAATCTATGTAGTTGACTCAGTTCAACTGTCAGATTTCTCCTTTTTTTTCTGTTGCTTTTTCAGGTTTTTTTCTCTTTTTTTCTTTTTTCTTTTTTTCACTTCAAAGTTCTCATATTGTTTTAACTCCTCTTTCACTTATTAAAATCTATATATCTCTGTGGTAAATACTGACAGTAGATGCTACATTTGACAGCAAAACAAGGCAGAGCTTTTACTTTCTTGTCAATGACTGAAGAATCATTGGGATTCTGATTCCAAGTATCAGTGATGGGAACTGTGTATCTATGTCATTGTTTTACCTATAGTCTCAATTTATTTACCTAGTCCCTAAGATAAAACCAAAACAATCAGATCAAACATTCAGTGTCTTGCAGATTTTATTAATAGAAAACAGATCAGTCTGTCTCATTTTTACATTAAATTCTAGGGTTAAAATCGTTGACATTTAAAACTCTTAAATGTGTATCTAGACAGGCTCTCACATTCTTGCCCCATTCTTACTCCAGCAAAACTAGAAGAGAGTTCAGTAAGAGTTCAGCCTAAAATGAGTTGCATAAATCTGGTTAAAGAATCCAGGATTTGTTGATGCGTTTTTAATATACTCGAATATTATGGAAAATTACATTGATTCATTCCAACTCCATAATCAATGCTCACATATTTGATAGCTTTCTCAGACAAAAGGGAAGAGTGCACAGAGGGGTTACTTATGCAGAAGTGACATCAGTGCTCATATCTGTGGTTATCACCCCACAGCCCACTTTGACCAACATCTTGAGCTCCATTCACCAAGGGTGTGAGCTGTACCTTACAGGAATTAATGGCAAAAACCCAACCTAGTGTGGGGATCTCCTAGGCCAGCAGGAAAGGAACTGAACTGAAATGTGGTTTGTAAGACCTTGAGGAGGCTTTTCCAAATGCCTTCTGCACCAAAATTTTTGGCCTTGGGAGCTCTTCAATAGCAGAAGAGAGCCAGCCCTTTGTTTTCCAGGCACAGACATTTGACAAACTGAATACTGTTGATGGTACAACTGGATTTATGAATTAAAAGGAGGCAAAGCATGGCATAAGCCTTGTAATGGAAGTGGTTTTATTTCTAAATGGGCACTGTAGACTCTCAGACTGGTGTGGTGACATTGCGCCCTGCACTTTATTATGGAAGGATGTATGAAACACCAGTGTCTGTGAGCTTTGGTTATGAGGGAAAGCAAACTTTACAGATGTCCATCTTAGACTGAAATCTTAACGTGATATATGCCTTAAAAACAGTTCTTCACCAGCAGCAAGTGTCATAAATATTTTGTGTTCCATGATGGGCCAGAAATGTGCTGAAATCCATGATGTGTAGCAGCACTGTCTTAGTGATGGTGTTAATGATGTTTTGTATCTCCAAATAAGTCTTTTATTTATTTATTTATTTATTTTTAAACTCCATGGATCCTCCTAAATCTTTCTCAGACTCCAGAGAAATGAGGCCTCTGCATACACCAAACAAAACTGCAAATTGTAGGTGAGGGTGCTGAGTAGGATAGAAGTAAGGAAAGGGACTGAAAATCAGAGCTGAGGACACTGCTTGAGCAACCCCAAAAACTGCCAAAGCAAAAAAGCTGTCAGGTGACCTGGAAAGCTAGTTAAGAGAAAAGAGAGAGAAAGTTAAGAGAAAGTTAAAATACATGTCTTTTTGGGCACAGAGCTGGCTGCACTGTTGTATGTGGGATCCGCATCCCTGGGATGGGAAAATGCCCTTTGATGCTCATTACAAGTGTAGAAAGGAGATATCCAGGCATTTTTTGTAAATAAGCATGATTACACAAAATAATATTGCTGACTCAAAAAATAATATACTTTGAGCATCCATTCCTAATGGTTTCTTTTAATTATTTATTTACATGGTAATTTCCTGCATCATTCTGCATTCTGCATTGCCTGTGTTTGCTTTGCAGTTCATGAGCCAGACCAGCAAGATGAAATGCATAATCTTAAGTGTCTCTCAGTGGCAAGTGATCCAAAAGTGATGTTCAGCTGCTTTCTGGAGGGAGCAGGCATGCGCCCGATGCTCATCTCATCCCTCTGAAAAGCCAAATTAAATTGCTTGCAAAGAAAATGAAATGTGGCATTTCAGAACCCAGAGCTGGGGTGAGCTCCTACCAAAATGATCTCTCACAGCTCAGCTCACAAACAAAATACTCCAGAGCTGGTGTTGTTGCTGCAAAGGCTGGGGAGCAGCTAGGTCAAGAGTGTGATAGGCAGCTCATGTCAGCTTACCACTGAAATTGTGTGTGATGTTCTGCACTGCCTTCTCACTGCTCGTGGGAGAGCATGAGAACATATGGCTTCTCTGGAGCAGCCTATGTGGTGAGTTAACAGTGTATAATCTTGGAGAGATATATGTTGTCTTGGTCTGGCTTGGCTCTGTGTATGCAGACTGGCTGACCTTCCCCCTGGGCAAGACACTATGAGCTCCCTAGGGCAATTAATTATTTTTTTTGTTTTTTGTTTGTTTGATTTTCTTTTCCCTCTGTTTAACATATTTTTTGAAGAGGGCAGATGTGTGTGACTTGCAGCAGAGCAGATTCACAGACACTGGAGTGGGGCTGGAATTCTTTGCAGGCACTGTAATGCTGTATGCCAATAATATCTCACAAGTGTCATCAGTCTTCTTTAAATGGGATGTCTTGACAGAGCACTTGTTTCAAGGAAGATCTCCCCAGGAAATGGAAGAGGGTGAAGGAGTGCCTCAAGACATAAGTCATTTGTTGCACATGTGCTTAGAGGAGTTGATATGTTTCAGGGGGAAAATAGGATTATGATTAGTTTCAAAAGATACGGTGAGTCCTCTGACGAAATAATTAAAATATTCAAATACTCCAGATCAGGATTTTACATTTGTGAGTATGTCTGTGCTGGACTGTGATCAAAATCCATGCTATGTGTTACTTATTCTGCCTTAAGTTGAGAACAGAATATCTACATCCTTTAATGTGGACCACAAGTCAAAGCTAGTGGGTTGGAAAGCAATTTCATCTTTTCTAATGTGTGTTTTCTGACATCCACACTGGATCTTACCTATTCAAATATTGGTAAAGTGTTGGGCAGACTATTATAATGGGCCCTGACTGCACTCTGTTCAGTCACAGAATATTTCACCATCCTCTTGTGATGAACTACACACTCCAGGCACATCAAAATCTGGGTGATCTTCTCTTCTAAAGCACTTGTGATATATCAAAGTGTAAGTTTTTGAATATGTTTCTCAAATAGAATAATGAACATGGTTGAGTACATGCTACCTGAAGACGTGGTGCCTCCTGAAGCCCAACTAGGCATTACTTCATCCCCTTGGTCTGTGTCTGCTTGACCCTTGGCATGGCAAAATAATGATTTCACATACTTGTGGAGCTCCAGCAGTTTGATACAAATGGAAAGGAGGCTTTGCCCCAGTAGCTAGAGATGATCCAGTGACAAGTTTATACCTGAATCAGCAATTTTTCTGTGACTTGTTTTGGCATCTTTCATTAAAGGAATATTTTTGAAGCAAAGTGAATACAAAGGTCTGAGCATCTTTCTTCAGTCTAGTGTAATAGGATTCCCTCTGTTTTCCTAGTCTGTTCAACAGTCCTGGAAATACTTGGACTAAGTTAATTTGATCCCATCCAAGATCTGTAACTGATTTATTTCTTCACTTGCCTTACAGATTAACATAAACTTTCAGACTCATTTCTTACTCAAACATCTTCAACTCTTTCTTCATCACAGTGGTCTGCAAAGATCTTTTGAAGAATAACAGAAAAGGAGGAGAGGCTCAGACAATCCAGGATGGAGCTAAAAGCAGATGTAGTTGTGGTCCCTGTGTCAAATTCAAGATGTCAGAGGTATCTCAGGACACAGGATTTACAGTCCACATCCTTTGGCTTTGAGCTTGTGTTAAGAAGTAGCTTACCTGCAGGAGGCTTGCTGCTGGAGCAGCACACAGGCAGGACCTGACCTTAGAATCATAGAATCCTAGAATGGGCTGGGTTGGAAGGGACCTCAGATCTCATCAAGTCCAACCCTTGCTCCACTCCCCCCGTGGTTCCCAGCCCATGGCACTGAGTGCCACATCCAGGCTCTTTTGAAATATCTCCAGGGATGGAGAATCCACCCCTTCCCTGGGCAGCCAATTCCTATGTCTGATCACCCTCTCCATAAAGAAATTCTTTCTAATGTCCAACCTTCTTATGATAGCTGTGATATATGGCACTGTCAACAGCATCTTCATCACACAGGTACCTAGGGACGGGCAGAGACACCTGATGCTCAGGCTGCACAGGTTTCTTCTTGTAGAACTCTCACTCTTTTGCTTTTCAGGGCTTCCCCTGCAGTGCCATGACTACTGCTGGGCACTGCTTTTACTCTTATGTGAGTAAAAGCTGCACTGGGTACATATATGCTCTTGGCAATGCAGACAGAAATGAAACAGCTTCTGAAAAGGCAGGGAATAAAAAATTTCCACCATCCAAAGTTATTGCAACTCATGCTCAAGTGGTCATTGCTGTCATTTATTCATTAAGCACACTTGTCCTGCTGAGAGGGATGTGCTGCCTTGGTGGTTTAAAGTTGGACCAACCACATCAACATAGAGGTGGAAAAAGGTTGAATGTGAGTTTCTGACAGGCAAACTGAAATGAGCAGTGCAGCCCTAGCCTGCTGAGTTGTGTCACCTATTTCTGCTAAGTCTTTTGTTTCCCATGTGTGGCATCATCCTGTGGCTGTGGATGTGGTAGGCAATGCTAGAATGCAGAGACAAACAAATTAGAACTAAAAAATTAAATAATTTATTAAATTATAATTTAATAATAATTTAACAACAACAACAATAATAATAATAACTAAAAAAATAATTTACGTGAAAGTCCAAGAAGTGGGAAGAGGTAGGACTACAGAGTTTCTCTTACCATGCAGAGCCATGTGAATATTATGAAACAGTGCATGAAACATGACACTGAATTTTCTGGTAACATAAAAACGTGCAAGGTTCAACTCAGAACAGATTTAACGTGTTCTATTTGCATTTTACCTACAGAGAGACAGAACTGGTTTGATCACAAGCAACAACTGCAAAAATCTTTTCGTTTCTCAACAAAACATTAATATTTCTAATCTTTAAGATGCAAATGCTAATAAATAATGAATATATTTGGTAATAGTGATCTAATTTACCCATTTAAGGAAATCCATTATAAATGTAAACAACAGGGCAATTGAACATTTATGAGGTCCTTGTTTTCTCTTCCTATGGAACTTATTTAACAGACATCAGTAGAACCATCCATTATTTATCATCTCCTAAAGTTTAATGAATATGCATATGAAAATAGTTAAAAATTGAAATACAGAAAATGTCTCATTATCACACTGATGAATCTGGCCTGCGAGTTCAAATCCACTAGTGAAAATGAGTTGGATGATGTAAGCCAGAGACTATTTGTCTACTACTAAATAGTTTGAAGAATTAATTTTTCACAACCACCAAAGAGACATCTTGAGAAAATAATGTATTCCAGAGTGAAGGCTGTGAAATGTACTAATTGTGAGAAAATTTTTTTTTTAAAAAGTGAAGTAACTTGAACTTTTGTCTAAAATTCGATGCAAAACGAATTAAAATTGAACCATGTATATTTCTGTGTGCTTCTGTACTTCATTGCTTATGTGGACAGAATGAGTCAGTAGAATATTAGGTTCGAAAAAGCTGTATAAAACCTCTTATTTCCAATAAGGTCAGTGTTGGGAATTTTAGGAGAGAAAAAAACCTCTGCTCTTCTATAATTGATGGTAGATCTTAAGAGGAAAAACAAAACCAAGCTGATAATCTTTGGAAGTTTCATTTTCATGAAACTTAGTCAGAATATTTTGAGGACATTTCCTACAAATAATGTGTATTTGGGGGGTAGTGCAGTATTTCAAGACATTTTTAAAACCCAGTCTTCTGATAACTCTTTTAAAAATACTTTAAGAGAAAAAATGGTTAAAAAATCAGACTGATTTTTTTTCTCCCATAGCTGGACAGGATATTCTTTTCCTGCAAAAGACTTGTTTCTAGTGTCTATGAAGATCTGCATTGTCAGCAGAGGGTTTGTTGTTTTTTTTTTTTTTAAACACATATTCTGTGCAAGTAGTTTTGTAACTTTGGCTGATGTCAGAACACAGGAGGAAAATAAAGCATAGGAAGCTACAAGAGGTTCCAATCACTGCATCTAAGAATAAAGAAACAGACAATTGTAAAAGAATAAAAATTACTCTTAGAAGAAAGTGTTGAAAAATAAAAGGCACCTGCAGCTTAGAGTTCTTGCCAGGAAACCATCTATCAGGAGACTACTAAAGAGGTATCATTTTTGGGAGTTTGCCAGTGGGGCCTGATGATATGCCAAAACAGGTGTCTTAGCATTAGGACAAAAGATAAAAGCTCAGACACTTCAATAGTTTTCATCACTGGAAGCTGAGGAGCAAGACTCTGCTCCTAAGAGAGGGAGTTATCCTTCTTTCCCTTGGCAGAGGGAAACAGGAAGAACAGAAGGATACAGCATATATATTTTAATCAATGTGAAACCAGATCAGAGCAATGTTAAGCCCTGAACCACTGTCTTTGGAAGGGATGTCAGTGGGAAGCTAAAAAATTATAATTTTAAAGTCTAAGCATGACTAGCTTACCCCTGAAAATGCAACAAAATATCCAGCATTTTTTTGGGTTTTTTTGGTTGGTTTCTTTTGTGATTATACTAATGAACTCCCAAATTTCTGACACAGAGGATTACCTGAGGCCCATGCCTCAAAAGCTGTGGCTGTGCCTGGGTTGCCAGGTGGTTGCCTTCTGTGTCTTGGTCTGGTTTTCCAGCCCCAGTCAGCACACCCCAGCTCCCTTCTGCTCTGCTCATCCAAGCTTCCTATGGAAAACTTGGATGTGTAGGAGGAGGAGAAGGAGGAGGAGGAGGAGGAGGATGCACTCCTGAATCCTGTTGTGTGAGCTGACACCTGGCCATGTACTACCAGACCTTGGAGTCCACTCGTAGCTCTGCTCATGTTGACCCACCCCATCTGTCTCATGTCTCAGGGTCATGATATTCCCCTGCTCTGCCAGTGTGTTAGGATTCATTCACAGGCACTTGTAAGACTCACATATGGTACAGTAATAGGTCTTAAAAATAGACAAAAAAAAAAAAAAAAAAAAAAAAAAAAAAAAAAAAAAAAAAAAAGCAGATTTATAAGCTGCTTGTCAAAAAAAAAAAAAAAAAAGTGTCAGATGCTTTTTGACTTCTTCTAAATTGTTCATCTCTTCCTTGCAAAAGAATAATTTTTAGCAGCACTTTTTGGAAAAAGTTTAGCCAATAGGGATTTTTGTTGATTTGTTGGACTGTGGAATAAGCTATATTGCCTGTGAATAACTGGATATTCACCTCATGCCACTCCACTGAAGTAATTCACATGATGAAATAAGTTGTCTAGAACAAATTCAAGGTAGAACTTTCTTCACAGATCCCTCTATGCTCCTTCCACTGCCACATTGGAAGGAACATGTCTGTTTGCTCAGAAATAGAATATTAAAGCTCTTTTAATGGGTAAGATTACAGATTTTTGCTTAATCCACCGGCCTCTCTGCTTTACTTTTCCTAGCAAGGTAGGTTGAGTGTCTGCTATAATCATCATTACAAGGTTAAAATAATCACGG
Organism: Heliangelus exortis; assembly: GCF_036169615.1. Lineage (NCBI taxonomy): Eukaryota > Metazoa > Chordata > Aves > Apodiformes > Trochilidae > Heliangelus > Heliangelus exortis. Next base: position 71,550,760 of record NC_092454.1, on the reverse strand, counting down.
CATCTATCTTTGGTCTCTCCCTAAATGCAGCATGTTTTGGTACTAAGACTCCTTAATTAGAAGGATATTCAGTGACAAGCAAACTAACAGCACTTCATGTTAAGCTGAATTATAATACCCAAACACTTTATTGTATTTCTGCCAGTTCCAGTAACTCTGTAATTGCATCCACATTCTGACACACTTCTGCTGATATCACAAATGCATTGTGGCACCTGAGTCTGTAGCACACCCCTCATTTTGCTAAGTTGGAAACAAAAGGATAGAGCCTGCAGAAACTATTGGCTGTAAATATCACTGGGGAAGGCATATCTGTGTAATAAGAGACACACACATCTGCAAAATGACAGGAGAGCAACCAGCCTGCAAGTCAAGGTCTGGACACATGAGGATGTTGATGGCTCTCAACCCACTTCATGTCTACACATAGAATCCTAGAATGGGCTGGGTTGGAAGGGACCTCAGAGCTCATCAAGTCCAACCCTTGCTCCACTCCCCCCGTGGTTCCCAGCCCATGGCACTGAGTGCCACATCCAGGCTCTTTGGAAATATCTCCAGGGATGGAGAATCCACCCCTTCCCTGGGCAGCCCATTCCAATGGCTGATCACCCTCTCCAGAAAGAAATTCTTTCTCATGTCCAACCTAAACCTCCCCTGGCACAACTTGAGACCTCTTGTGCCCTCTTGTCTTGCTGAGAGTTGCCTGGGAGCAGAGCCCAACCCCCCCCGGCTTCAACCTCCTTTCAGGGAGTTGTAGAGAGTGATGAGGTCTCCCCTGAGCCTCCTCTTCTCCAGCCTCAACACCCCCAGCTCCCTCAGCCCTTCCTCACAGGACTTGTGCTGGATCCCTTCCCAGCCTCCTTGCTCTTCTCTGGACCTGCTCCAGCACCTCAGTCTCCTTCCTGAGCCCAGAACTGGACACAGGACTCAAGCTGTGGCCTTACCAGGGTTGAGCACATCACTATTTACAGCCTCCTCCCCATCCTGCAGTCCTCTACCCATTGTCAAACCCTTGGCTCCTGGCTTGGTCCTCATTCTCCTCCTGTGCCACTGCCCTCACCTCCATCTTTCCTCTGGAGATACCTGAAATCTGGCTGCTGATGTTCTCCTGTATCTCCAGGGGCAAACACTTTGTCCTGGTGGTTTGCCTTGACAGGAAAGTTGCCTACAGAACACCTAACAAACTCCTCTACCAGCTTCAGCATCTTCAGGGACCTATTAGAAATTTCTACCAAAGTTGCCTGGACTGCAGGAGAGAGGTATGGCATTCCCAGCCCTCCTCCCATGATTTTCTGTTGGATACTGTCATCTGCTTCTTTTTTTTGCCCACTTTTTTTTTTTTTTTTAATTTTAGTTTTGACTCTTCTAAAATGGCTTTGTTTCTTTTAAAGTAGCAGCCATTGGGTTAAAGGTGGCATTAAGGGCTCAAGAGTAAAATGGGAGGGAAAGGCTGGGGGTGGGGAGTGTTGGTCAGAAGAAGAGGACATCAAGGATAGCCAGGACATTGGAAAAAAAAAAATAAAATATATGTATATATATATATGGAAACATATATATATATATCCTCGATAGCAAGGACATTGAAAATGAGTGGCAAGTGGTGCCTGGGCTTGACCTGCAGATCAGGTATATAGAGCACTTTTTCTCAGAAACCACAATGATAGCTATTTACCAAAACCCTGTCAGTCACAAGTCTCTTATATTGGGTGTAAAAGCCCAGCTGCAGAGGGAGACCACTTATCTTTTACTTGTAACAGTCCAAAAAAGAAATGACAGTGAGCAAGAACACCTCTTCAGTTTTTACTGCTAGCTGGATCAGCTTCATAAATGCCTAAACTCATATATAAAAATGTTAATGTTTTCCAATTGCTATTCTGAATTTATATTTATTGCAATACAACGTATCCATTAGCACATCTATCACTGGTAAATTTGTTACTGCTTCAAATATACAGTACATAACGTTGCAGCAATTTCATTTTACAAGCTAATAATGTACTGTAATGTAGCTTACAATATCATGTAGATGTATTTGATTAGGGAGGTTCAACAGTCAGTCAGGTTGAATAGTGGGTTATATGAGAATCGAATTTTTAACTTATTTACTGTACAAATGAACAGCTTTGGTGCACATTAAATCTGTTAATTTAACAGGTGTGTTGTTTTATTTCCTCAAGTATTCATTGAAGAGGGAAAAATGGTATTTTGACTCAAATTGGAGTACAGTATACCCAGAATGGTTTTTGACACCCCATGTGTTTATTCCTTAAAAGTGAGTCATAATTATATTTAATTGTTTTTTAAAATAAATGTAACTGCTGCATTCCACCAGCTACAGTATCTTACCAAAAATGAATGATGCACCTAAAATAGGTTTTTCTAAAACGTTATAAAAATACAGTGATAGCCATTTTTTCAAGAAAAACAAAGCAACAGAAAAATATACTACCTAGGAGATGATCATTTGGAAAACTTTTACACTTTGTTGAAAAAAAAAAAAAAAGTATTGTCTTTCCTACATGGATTCACCAAAATTTAAGAGCTGTGTGGTGTGCAGAGAGGCAACATCCACATCTGCAAGGCTCAAAGTGAGGCAGGGATGTCCCAGCAGAGCTCTTCTTTCTGCAGATCTTCTGGTTGGGAATGTGATACCTCTAATGGAGTGAGAGGTGCTCCAGAAGGTAAGGTGGGATTAATATTTGGCTTCATATTTCAGAATGAATCTTTTAGGGAAAGATTTTCAAGGCTGTTTTTTGTTTGTTTGTTTTTTAAAGAAAGGAGCCTACCAGGATTTCAGAGAGGGTTCTTGAAAACGTATTTTTGATAGTGTGACATTTTGGGAGGGCATAGGTACACTGAGATGAATCTGTAAATGCTCCCAGGGACTTACCTGGAGCCTACAGCTGGTGCATCATATGAATCTGAGATTCCTGTAGGCTCCTGGTCATTACCACCCAGTTCAGAACAGGCATCATCACTGGCAGCAAAACTGAAAGGCAATTATGGTAATGAAAACTGTGAACTTTCAAAATTACCACCTTCATTATTCTTCATGGCATCAGTCCCCAAACTGGGACAATTACTCAGTTCACAATAAAACTAAATAACAGGTGACTGATTGGAATTGTTCAGACTGGAGGAGAGGAGGCTCTGGGGAGAATTTACAGAACCCTTCCAGTACCTGATGGAGCTATGGGAAACATGGGGGAAGAGGAGGAACTTTTTACAAGCATACGTTGTGATAGGACAAGAGGCAATTACTTCAGACTGGAAGAGAGGAGATTTAGATTTGATTGTAGGGAGAAATTCTTTGCTGTTTTTGTGGTGACCCCTTGGCCCAGAGAAGCTGTTGGCTGCCCCATCCCAGGCAGTGTTGAAGGTTGGATGGGGCTTGGAGCACCCAGGGCTGTGGGTGGTGTCCCTGACCATGGTAGGAGGGTTAGAATTAGACCATCTTTAAGGTCCCTTCCAACCCAAAAGAAGTCTGAGAGTCTATGATTCATTGGACATTTAGCAGTTTCAGAGCTACCTTAATGCTTGCTGCTAGAAATAGCATTTGAAATGGCACATAATGCAGGAGGATGCCAAGAACCTGGATTTCCTGCTACAGAACATTGCAAGAAACAAAGACTGGCTTGGTGTGGGTGAGAGGCCAATGCCTGCTCATGATCCTAACTCATGACAATAGCAAGCTTATCTGTAAGGTTTCTTTTATTGCTTTGTTTTTTGGTTTGTTTGGTTTTTTTCATGCAATCAGTCTAAACATGGGAAACTAATTTATAAGGGATATATTTGCAGGACTGTGTATAAAAACTGTTTGTGGAATGCATTTTTATGTTGAGTTTTGCTGCCTCAGTAACTATCCTCAGTTAAGAAGCCAGAAGTTATTAGGCTAAATTAATCAATGATAAAACTCCATGCTCAACATTACATTTGTACCCCCATGAAAAAAACTGAAGAAGCATTTTATCTCCCTAATCCACTCCTGCTCCTTGCAGTACATTCCAGATGAGAAATGGGACACAGCATGAAGTAGTTTACAATTTTTTTTTTATGTGAAAGCGGTCTATACCTGTCACTTCTGTCTAGTTATAGTTTCCCAAGTTTTGCCAGTCTTTTAGCCCCTTCAGACAGGATAGCTTTTAATTTAGCTGTCGCCATTCATAAGCTGCACACATGAGTATTGTGGCAGGGAAAAATTAAATGAATGACTTCTGGAAACACTGACTTCCTAAGGATTGTGAGAGAAGTAATATTAAATTATATCTGCAGTCATCTTTGGTACAAGGGATCAGCTGAGAGCTAAGGGTTTGACATACATGGAAGAGCTACTGGAAAGGGAAGGTAACTTAAAGAGTGTTAACAAAGAGAAGTATATTCCCGTTGTGCTAAATTGAAGTGACACATGAGGTTGCCCCTTAAAAACCCTCCATTTACTCCCCTCAGGCAAAATCTCTTTATGGGGTAGGTCCAGTTTCACTAAAGGCAATGGTGATCCTTAATTGGCTTCAATAGGCTTTGGACCAAGGCTGCAGAAGTCATATAGATCAAAATATTTTCAGATGGATGGCAAGAAGTGGCTGGGCTGGTAATGTTTGTTTGAACAGTGTGTGGGTTTTTTTTATTTATCTGTTTCACAGAGGGGAAAAAACATGTTTGTTGTTTGTTTCTGCACCCAATAGACATCTACAGCTTTCTAATGTCATGCAGAGGACACTAATACAATATATTATGCATGCTATCTGTGCTCAGTTATATCATTGGTTTTTGCCTTGCCTCATTTTTCTATTGAGTCTGGAAGGTGGTTGAGGGGTGATGAGAAGGGAAATACCCTAAATCTGTCAGAATTACTTAGACACATTGATATGTTTTGAAAAAATGAGGACTCATTGCAGTATGTTGCTTTTCCAAGGTAAATTTCTGAACTGGCACATGTTAGATTCCTTAAATGTGAACAATTGCATTGATCAGCCTGTGTTTTTATTATTTTTTTCATGTTTGGTATCAATAATATGTTATTAACCAAGGCTTATGAGAGAAAGACACTAACAGTTCAGGAAAAAAAAAAAATAAAAAAATCATCCCTGATCTACTTTTTCCATTTCTGCATTTTGTTTGCATATTTATTTCATATTCCATGTATCCTCTCTATGTGTTATTAATGTATTTTCATCACGAAATAAAACATGTACAGTAGGAATACACTACTCAGCCTTCTGTAACTACAGAGCATGCAATCCTATCCACTGTGGTATTGTCAGAACCAACACAAGTACCATGAGCATTTTCCTGAATCAAGACAGGATTTCACTTAAGTGAAAATGCCTGGTCACTTCTCAGCTCCATTCATGGAGTTGAGTGAATTATAACCTTGTGAGTTTCCTTGTCTGTTTTACTCCAAAATTAAAGGGAAAGGCTTTACTTGAAAAAAAACTGTGACAGCTCTTATTAAGACATTAAAAAGGGAGCTGATGAATATTTAGCCTGAATGATTAATATCCTGTACAATTTAGCCTGAGATGGGGAAATATTTTCAAAAATCCTTGACTGCTTAAATGTCATGGACGTTTCATATTCAGTGTTTTTTATTACATTTCACAACATAGAGTAACATAACTTCCATCTTTCCATTATCCATCATTGCAGAGAACTTCTGTACTTGTGTGTAACAGCATTTTTATAATTTTTTCCATTTAAAGTGTGTGCTTATTGATTCATGAAACCCCTAAAAGTGTCCAGGGGATTTCTAACACTGTTCAGGTCTGGTAGTCAAGGAGAAATTATGTAACTACTGAAATAAACACCTTTTGGAACATTCCCTTGTAGTTACAGAAAATGAAATTAATAACACGTTCAGGGATGTCTTAGCTTATTTGGAACATCAAGATGTCACCTGAGATTAGGTTTTCAAGTTCCTTGTTTGCAGCAGCTCTTCCAGACTCAGGCAGCAGTTGCTCATGTTCTGTAGATTCTGTCTCTCTTGTTCCCAAACTCTTGCAAATTATTAAAATACAATTCACTTGCCTTTGCCAGCAGATTACAAAACAAAAATAAACTCCCTAAGGGCTCCATATCCTCTGGTCTGAAATAAGAGGGAGATAAAACAATTAATTTAATTTGGGCTGAAAATAAAATTTGAAAAATATCCTCTAAGAACTAATCCAAAGGATAAAGCACAGAAAAACAAATAATACAGTGGAAACATAATTTTTTCCCCTTCTATGTGTATCTTTTGTTTTCTTTTTATGCAAAAAGACTCACAAATTATGAACTTTGGATGTACTCTATACTGTTCTTTTTTTTGCTTGTTTGTTTTTGTTTTTTTTTTCCAGAGGCTCCATCACATCCCCTGCTTCCTGTGCAGTGAACAGGATGCTACAGATAGCCCTAATCCAAACCAACACCATAATGTTCCTTTGGAGAGAGACTAAGAAAAAGACAGAAACAAACCTCCACACAGCCAAAGGAAATGCAGATAAATATGTAACAGAACAGGTAACAAATCCAATTGAAGAAATTCTCTCTCCTTTTCTCCTTCTCCAGTACACTTGATTTATTTGTAAAATAGTGTCTTCTAAACAGAATTTTTACATAGCATAAAGGCAATTAAAAACAGAACAGCTTGAAGCTGCCAATCACTCCAACTACCAACAAAAGCATCTACTATCAAAGGAAATAATGTAAATGTACCAAAAAAAAAAGAAAAAAATTCTATCAAAGCAAATAATGTAAACATACAAGTAAAAAATAAGCTTGTTTATAACCTGTCATAGGAAAGTATACATTTTTTAGCCCTCCCCCCTCAGGAAATGTCTCTTTCATTACATGAATTTGTCCATGTATCTGACATGGAAAGTAAGGAATAACATCAGAAGTTATCTGTTCTGAATGCTTTTTGTTGGAGAAGCATAATACTGCTATGGCAAGTTGATTTTTTTTTTCTTTTTTTTTTTTTTTTTGTCTTCTGGTGTACAAATACAATGACAGTCACAGCTTATCATCACTTAAAGATGCATGTGCATGCTGGAGTTTACTAAAACATGATTGGCTGCTACATTAATCAATCTGATAGAGATCGGTCCCATGAAAAAAAGATAAATCATTAGCCTGTGCTTTTGGAATGTAATTCATTTTAGATAGTGATTATTGATGATTTCATTCCACTGGAACATGTACATGTCTAGACCATGTTTTTGTATAAAATGTCAAAAGAGTGGAAAGTGTTCATTTCCTGAAAGACTATGAAGAAATATTGATTAAAAACTTATTATTGGAACACACCAGATGCAAATTTTTCCTGCAGAAAATGGTGGTATCTCTTGAAGTCAAATTCATGGCTTTTACAGCAATTATAATTTAGTCCTCTACCTTGCATACAACATTTTCCTGTGCATTGCTGTAAGTTTTTTTCCACCAGAGTAAATGCAGGCACATTCATGTGGCCTCATGATGATGGCACTAGATTCTGCTGGTGTGCAGTGTGTCAGCCTAAGCCATTTATCCAAACATCCTGAAATTGCACTGGTTAACCCCAGCTGGCTTTGGGTTAACCCTGGTTAGCAAGAGGAATTTCTCTGCTTGTGCAATGATTTGATTTCATACTAGTTGGCAGCTAAACGTGTAACTATTTTATTTTACACCATGAATCATGATGATGGTAGCAAAACAGCCTTTGAAAGCATCTTGTACAGATGCCTAATGGTTTCCCACAGCAGCGTGGTGAAGGAGGTGAGACCCCTAATGCCATTTTGCAGGCATGGAATATGAGCCAGAGGAAAGTGGAGATTTATCAAGAACTCATAGCAAGTCACTGGCAGAATCTATCTAAAACATAACCCTAATCTCCTCTTTCCATTCAACATTATTTTAAATACTTGCTCACACATAAGTTCTGTGCAAGCTGAAGTTCTATCCCTCAGCATGTTTCCCTCAGGAAAACAACAGGTTCTTCATAGTTTCTCTGCAACTTTTAGTAGGTTTCAGCTTCCTTTCTCCCTCCTTGACCTCTTTTTCAAAGTGAACAAAGCATGCATACCTCCAAGAAAGCAATGCCCTCTAGAATAAGCCAGTGTTGACATTATCTAAGCCAAAGAAACAAAGCATCCTGAAAAACATCTTAAAATATGAAATTTTACTAGGTGAATGACTAATTCATAACCAACCAAATAGAATCTTACCAAACTTTCCAGAAGGATTTAACTTTGTGCTGAAAACAGGTATGGAAAATTCGGGGCATTTCTTTCCATGCTTACTCTTACTGATCTCACCTCCCTGCAGGAAACACAGAGGGGCAAATGAAAGATGGGTGAGCACTGTGCTCCCATGGTGGGGGAATTTCTCCCAAGAAACTCTTTCCTCCAGAGGCCACAGATTTTGAAATTTGCATCTTATGCATACCTTGAATCTTTTGGGAAGGTACAATCTGAACACTGTCTCTCTACCTCTCTGTCCATCCATGTTTTTTTCCAGCAGGCTGCTCTGAGAGGATATTTTTTGGTTGATGGTGACCTGGCTGCTGCTGGCAGGTCTTTCTACTCTGCCCTCATAAGCAGCTTGTTAAAGGTCCATAAAGCCAGCTCTCCACCAGCACCTTTTTTTCACTGCTTCACAGAAATCCTCCAGTTTTGCTGCAGATATTTTTCTGCCATTTGTTGTACCCCCACTTTCTGACTATACTCCAGATCTCCATTCCCATTGGTTTTCAATGAATGAAGAGCTAGAGGGACGGGGAAAGGAAAAAGGAAAGGAAATTGCAGAGGGAAAATCAATAATTTCTTTCAATTCCCTATGGGCACTGGTAGCAGTGTCAATTTCTTCATGGACTTGAGGACACATGTTTGAGCAATCAACTTCTTGAATATCTTCTGAGTCAGTCAGGTTGTTTAAGCTGGTTTCTTTTAAATTAGTATAAATTTAACAATGCCTACAAAGGGTCTGGGAATGAGCCCAAGGACACCTTGCTTTTGTGTCACTGGCTCCATCATCTTCTTAACGATTACAGGGTTGTTTGCCACTTTGACAGAAAACTGACACAACATACACTTATTTCCAATAAAAAAAAGAAATAGGTGTAGATGTGTTATAGCTGTGAAACAAAAAGGTTGGTCTAGGAACTAAATGATCACACAGCATGTCTGGTTTCATTGTATCTGACTGCTGAAAAAGATTATATTAACAACTAGAAGGTCTCTTGTGTTTCTAGAGTGACATTTTGGACAATATTCTTGAAAAAAGACATTTGTGTAAGAATCTCATGTAAGAAAGAGGGGAATCAAGCTTAATTGTCCCAAGTTCTGCAATCAAAATTAAAAGTTACTCTTTGCTGGGTACTAGGTTTATAGATGTCTTTGAGTGATACAAACTTTTTCCAAGTGATGTTTTATAGAATTGCTTTAAAAACCCCAGAGGGTAAATAGTATTCTCAGAATAAACAGAAAAATGCTGACCTTGTCAGATTTAGCTGCTGAAAGCCAAGCTGTTTTAAGACTTGGAGGATCAAGGGTCATGGTTATAAACAACACAGATAAAAAGAAAGAAAGGAAGGGATAAGAAAGAAAGCTAGAAGTAAAAAAAGACTACACAGTGAATATAAGTAATAAATACATTGACCTTGACAAGAAGGGAACGAGATATTTATGCAAAAGGCAGGGACAGGGGTAGAGAAGGCAAAGAGAGGAGGAAGAGAAAGTGCACAAACTGTACTCAGGGAAAGAAATATTTCTTAGAGCTTGTTTAAAGCCGGAAATGAGTCACTTTAGCTTCATATGTTTTTGGTTTCAGGAGGGGAGAAAGGTCAAAGCTTCTTTGTTTTAAATAAGCTGGTCACTACTTCTGAAGTGTAACATGATAGGGTTCAAGAGTCTTAATGAAACTGGTATTTCCCTGACACCCCGGGCTGCAGCACCTCAGCAGTTGCATGGTCCATGTATTGTAAGCCCAGGGAGTTTTATAAACAAAGGCACGGCAGAGCGTGACTTTGCTCATGACCTTCATACCCTGGTGCTCCTGTGGCAGCCATATGGGCAGTGTGATGGCTAAATTTGCCACCATTTATAGACCTTCACAGACTGCAGCTGCACACATGGCCCTGCACCATAATGCTTGGAAACATTAGCTGGAGCTGTTATCCCGAGCCCTGTACGACACCTCTTTCCAGAATGATTCCAACTGGGGAAAAGTTTCAGAGAAAAGAAAGTGTTAGAGACACTTGAAGTGGCACCAGGAATCAAAGTAGCTATTGCAAACAAAAGTAGCAGGAATGCTATAGAAAAAAAAAACAAAAAAACAAACCACCAAAACCCAGCAAACCTAAAACAACCCCCCAAAAAAGAGCAGTGGGAATTTGAACTAGGCTGGTTTTGGTGGAAGTGGATGAGACTCAGCAGTTACCAAAAACACCACTCCTGGGTCCACTGTGAGGTTTTTTTTAAAATTTCTATTATATCTAACATGCTCAGATGTTAGACATATTGTTAGATATATAACAATATATGTTATATTGTTGAGGCAATTCAAACTGCAAGCCAAGGAACACCTGTAGGGGGAAAGGGATAACCAAAAAAAAAATAAAGTCACTGATTTTCAGCAATAATTTGAAACCAGTCTTGCAGACCAGGGCCTGAAATTAATGGAATATCTTCAGGCTGTCCAAACAAAAAAGGAAGTAGGAGTGTCCTGCATCAGATTAGAAATCAAGAGAAAGGCCCATGAGCAGGACAGAAGAGGACAGACTCCACTGAAAATAAATACAAATATCTCCTCCTTTTCCACTCATCAATTTGCACTTCTTAAGCTCCCATTTCCCTGTCCTTCTGCACAAATGTAAGACTTCTTTTGCTTCCTTGTCTCGGTTCTCATACCACCACTTTTTCCTTCCTGAATTTGTTTCATGACATGCTGTTGGCAACATCCTTCCAAACTGAGAGTTCCTCCTCATTTTGTTTGCTGTTCCATGCTGCCACTTGTGCTTAATGCAAGATATCAAGCTGTATCAGTTATACATCACTCCTTTGTTTTTTTGATCACTTTCCAAGCTTTACTTCTTGGATAATACCCTGAAGTCTATGTAGAATAATATCCATCTAAAACTTCTTCCCTACATTGCTTCTGTAATTATTTTAGTATTAGACTAAATGTTCTTTAGGAGAGTCATTTCTTCTTCTGGTGTTCATAATGTACCTGCTGTAAAAGGCCATCTGTTCCCAGAACACTAGAAACAACAATGGAAGAGCACACTCATATAATAATTTGGGGATATGTATCACTGGCAGCAAAATTGAAAGGCAATTATGGTAATGAAAATTGTGAACTTTCAAAATGACCAGCATCATTATTCTTTGTGGCATCAATCCCCAAACTGGGACAATTACTCAGTTTACAATAAAACTAAATAAAAGGTGACTGATTCATTGGACACTAGATGTTTCAGTGCTAGCTTCATGCTTGCTGTTAGAAGTAGCACTTGAAGTGCCATATTATGCAGAAGCACCCCAAGAGCCTGGATTTTCTGCTTTGACCTTGCTTCAACATTCAGCCCACTCCTTTCTTTCTTGAATCAATTTGCCACTCATTCAGAACTGGCTGATAATCAGAGGTAACCAATTCCTTTTGTGTTTACTTGTTTGACTTTCCCCCTTACCTTCCTATCTACTCATGTCTGCCCCACAGTTATCTCCACTTCTGCCTGGTAGAAGTCAGCCTTGATACTGAGGCACCTCAACCTCTGAGGGATGCACAAATCATGTAGATGCCTTAAAAGTGATATAAAACCATTTAACAGAGCAGAATGATAGTATTCCTGCCAGACCTACAAACAGAAGCTGTGCCCAAAGCTTTCCAGAAGCCTGGAGAAAGACTGAAAGAAAAAAAAAAAAATTAAACACCCAAATTCAAACATGATAATTTCAACCTATTTCTTGACTATGGGACAGGAAATTCAATCTTCTGCAGTGCCTGCATGCTGCATCCAGGTATCTAATAGACTGAAGAGATTCTTGAGCAGAAACCACCCATCAGTGGATGCTATGCTGCGTTGGTGGTACAAGGGTGGGTGTTGGTCTTTATTCTGCTGAGTGAGGCAGGCTGAAACACTGCTTTCTTATCTTGAAACACTTTATGATTGTCTTCAAATAAATTGATGTTGACAAAGCATCACTAAGTCATGTTCTCCAGCTCATCCACTTGTTGGGTAAAAAAATGAAGCAAAATGAGAAAATATTTGGACCTATGACAAGCTTCTCCAGACATTGAAAGGGGATGAAAATTAACCTACAGTTCTCTTTCCTTTTTCTCCCTGCAGAGAGAGAAGGAGATGCAATGAAAAATCCTAGCTTGTTTTCCCCCCTAGTTCTGAAAACAACAGACTTTTTACAGGTTCAGAAAAGCTTCGAATATGTAGTTTATCTCTGTCAATTTCCAAACCTTTTGAAAGTTTCTTTCTTATTGAAAAGTCATCAGATTAAGACCTAAATGGAAGAAGGATATTCTTGTGAGTTAAAGCATTGGACTGGGACTCAGAGACTCACATTTCAAGCCCTGGATCTGCTAGAGACTTATTTTGTGATTTTGGTTGTGATCCAGCAATGCACTTAAATTGGTGTTTAATTTAAAACCCTGGAGTAGTCCCATGAACGTTAAGCACAGACTTAAGTCTTTTGTTGAACGGGAGATTTAGTCTGTCTGAGCTCATTTCTCTAGCTGTAAAATGGGGATAATACTCACATTCTGCCATAGTTTATTTTTACAGACAACCTTCTGGTGCAAAAACTGTGTCTTCTGATCTGTGCAACACTGAGACCGACTGATGTCAGCTGGAGCCTGCAAAAAAAAAAAAAAAAAAAAAAAAAAATCACTGTGCTGCAAATTCAGCCTCTGGATGCAGAACACCTCTGTTGAAAATATCATTTGCATGGAGTCTTGATGGGGAGAGGAGAAAGGGAGTGTTTATCAGCTTGTCCTCAGCTCCATTGTGGTTCCAATGCCCCTTTCCCCCTGGCTGCTGTCCCACCATTTATAGCTCAGAGAGGAGTCAGGATGCTCTTCCAGCAGCCAGTGGGAACTGCTGAAGTGCAAAGCAGCTGGCAGGCTGATGTACTACCCTAAAGCTTTGGTCTGCAGCTTGGGAAGGAAACTGAACAAATCTGCAATCTTTTGTCTTATTTGTTAATATTTTACAATTTCTTTCAATAAATCTCTTTTTCCTTTTATGCTGTGTTGTGCAGGGCCTCCCAATGCCTCATTTATTATTTGACAGGTCTATGCATGCTTCAAACAATGGGTTGTGAAGTTGCTATACTTTTCCAAACACGGTTAGAAATTTTGTTCAGAGAGAGAGAAAAAGTGGTCACAAGTAAGAAGGATGATTAATTCCCACAGCAGCACCAAGAGTATGTAAGCAACACAAATCATCCGTATTTTACTTTTATTTGGGGCTTAATTGAATCCTTAAACATTCTTTGAATAAGTTCCTGCTACATATATGACAGACTGCACACTACATTGCATGAAGGCCATTGTGAGTAAAAGTATTTATCTTTTCTTCTTAAGATTCTTTACTTATGCAAAACCACAGAGAGAAACCACTTTGTGCCTGTGTGTGAGACAGCCTACCTGAAATTTCTCAGACAGGCCAGACCCACAACCTCTCCCTTGTTCTCCTCATTCATCAGAGAGCCCATGATCCAGCTTCTGCATTTGGATGACAAGCAGGAGATTGCCAATTGTCTCGGAAATGTAAAATAAACACTTTTTCTACATATGTTAATGCCATTGTTTATTGACTACTTACTCAGCTTGGATGTAATTGGGGTCATTTGGGAAACATAAGCAGCTCAGTGCCTGTCAATACCTGACCTTTAAAATATTCAGTACATTCAGTGTTACATGATGTTTAACAAGCTGGCCTTTTCATGTGAATGCAGCTGTTGTTGCCATGCAAGCAGGAATGAAGGTGCTGGTACTCCTCAAAAACTTTTTGGTGTTTTTTTTGGTTTTTGGGTTTTTTTTAAATGTCTTTTTATTGATTTGCGGTGTTAGAGTAACTTGGAACAAACTAAATCTCACAGCTGAAAATTTAATTTTGATCCACAATTGATGGAAAAAAAGCGCGAAAATCCAGTTTCACGTGGAAGGTTTTTTGGGAAGGGGGTGGAGGGAGAAAAGGAGACTCGCAGTGTGAAAAGGGCCAGGCTGTTAAACTGAGTTAAACCCAGAGCACCCTCACGGATTATGACATCTGTCAAATGCAAATCAAGCCACCTTCAGGATGTCACCAGCAAAATTTTCAACAGTGTTTCTGATGACTGAGGGGCTGCTGAAGAATCTCTCATCAGCAGACCATAAAGACTAAAGTGCAATCTATCACTAAAGTGCAGATGTTATCAGGATGTGACTTCAGCACAGCTATGCATCCCGATGGAGAGACAAAACTGCAGATGTTTAACGCATTATCGTGGAAACTAACTGCAAACTATTCTATTTTAATTATTTAAATTTTACACAAAAGAGATATTCCATGTCTTCTGCCTCTATTGCCGGAGTGCAAGTTAACAGTTCCTGTAAATAAAACTAAACAACTTTTTTCACCGAGCTAATTAAATCTGTTAATATTTCTGAGAAGGCTGATAGATACACGTTTCCATTTCAAATTACTCTTTGAAACAAACAAACAAACAAAAAAAAGCCCAGACATCCTGCCTTCAAAGAGTGAAATAAACAATGTTATTCTGTTTTACCAGCGAAGTAACAAAAAAACAGGGTATGTTCAGACAATAGAAGCATATTTTTACAGTGTAAATCAGGAAGAAAAACAAACTAGAAAGACAAAGTGGCAAAATGAGTTTGGAAGATAAAAGTAAAGTCCAGTGATTTTAAATTAAAATTTGTTGTGAAGTAAAAAAAAAAACAACAACTCAAAACGTCAGCAAGAAACCAGTTATACAAAGTTTAGCCCTTGTGAGTGATTTTATCTACAGTGCATGATTTCTCCAGATGGCTCTTTCTACAGTTTTCACCAGCCTCAGAAACTTCTGAGTCTGGGAAAGCAAGGAAAATTATTATGGGGGTTTGCATGCACGGAGCAAATTGTGAGACCACAAGTTCTCATTTCATAGTCTGTACTGAATATGAAATCCGCCCGTCTCTCCCCCCTTTTTTAAAAACAATTTTGTTATTTTATTTTTTTCTTAAACTTCACAGGGTGACATTTTCAAAAGCTGGAAGTCAAAGGTTTTAGTGACGCCCCTGGACTTGAGGATCACTTCCTCTTCAGCGAGTAAAATAAACAAAAGAAAAATAAAATGTCAAAACAATAATAATAATAGTAAAACCCCCCTAAATGCTAAAATAAAACCCTAAACAAAAACACGAAGGCAAAATACTAAAATAAAGCAAAATAATAAAACAAACCGAGATGAAATAAAATACCTCCGGTGTGTTTTTCCCCGGGCCAAACGGTATGATTGCCTTCAATATTCAATCAATTGTTTTGTTCTGCTCGGGAGTGTGGGAGTTGTGGTTGAAATAGGTCAGTTTACTAGTGCCCTCTTCTGCTTTACACTGGTCTCTGCTGCCCTCCTCTAACCTCTGCTCTCCCTCCAGCAGTTTCTGTTCTTTCGCTCACTGATCCAGCAGGACCTTGGCCCCCTCAGGTCCCCGATGTCAAACAAGCAGGAATCTACTACATTACACGGCCTGAAGGTGACTGCACAGGGAGAGGGGGAGTGAGGGAGAGAAAGAAAGTCCTTGGAAAAGCAGGATGGCATCCCTGAGCAAAAATACATCAATCACACCCCGTCCGGCTATCTCAATTAACCCTTAGTTAAGCTGGGACCTCCTGGAGAAACTGAAAAGAGTTTGAGGGAATAGGAGATGCTATCTGCCACAAGGATTACCACTCTACACGCGGATCAAAGACAATTCCACATTTTACCCTAGTGATTAGCTGTAATTAAATAAAGTAAGTCTGTTTAAACTTCATTAGCAGCAAGACGTTTGCTACAGCAGAATGGGCACAAATCATCCATTCTTAATTAAAAGATAATCCACAGGATGACCATAATCTTCTTCTAAAAATACAACCATTTCCCCCTGAAAGATTTCTTCATCAAATAAGGATAAATAACAGTTTCTCTGTGTTTAAGCTCTGAAGGAATGGATGCTCCTTCCCCATTTGCTTGAGTGAGTGCTGAATGTGCCTGATAACATCACTTTGGCATGCTATTATCTAAAATGGTAGAATACCTCACTTCAGCAAAGTCTGACATAAATCTTTGAAAACAAAGACATTGCATATGTATGAGCTGAAATAGATATGACAGTGTTGGCACATTAATATTCCTGTCACTGGGGGGTTTCAAACTTTTAAGGAGATGATATCGATGGATTCAGGCTGTAGCTGGTGGAAGAGGGCAATGTACTGTAGGACACTTATTAATTAGGTACAGCCAAACATTTTGAAAAAGCATATAAAAATGTCTGAGGCAGAGCACAGAGTGGACTTCCAAGAATAATTAAGAGGGGCAGTAATCAAGACCCCTCTGCCCCTGACTGCTACTCAGTTCTGGGAGGACCATTACCCAGGCCTGGGGATGACCAGTCCTGATCCACAGCAAAAGACACATCTTCCCTTCAAAAAATCATCTCCCTTTTTACTGCTGAAGTCATGGTGGTGGTGCATGGACAACATATGTTTTCAATTATCCCATAACAGCCCTCATTAACAGTAAGTGCAGGGCCTCACTGAACAGTTCTCTGCTTAGTTGCAAGTGGTCTGAAAATGACTGTAATGTACATGGTATGTTTTTTGGTTTTTTTCAATTTTTCTTTCTTTTTTCTTTTTTATTGCTTGATTGAAAAACATCCACTTCATGCTGAGGTGAGAGGTGGTAGAGCGTGTAGAAGTGGATGTAAAAGAAAAAAAGTAACATATCAGCTTCTCCTCTGCAACAACAAAGCTGAAATATTCCTATTCTGTTCTGAGGAGCAAGGAAAAAAGAAGTGCAAAACCTCTTTATTTATGGTCCTTTTGGTTAGTATATATACTGCTTCTTCAGCTCTGCCCCTTGTGATTGGAGTCCATTGACAAACTGAAGGAAATTAAAAATTGCAGACATGAAGATTAGACTTCAAAATCTGTGGGGCAGAGACTGTTCACTCAACAAGGTATGAGTGAATGCCTTTTGATCCATGAAAGTAAATGTGGAACATGAAAGCCACTTAATCAGCAGAAGAGAATTCATGCTTGATCTAAACTCAGGATCAAAACTCATGCATGAATCTGAATATAATTCTATAAATGGCTCTTTTCATTTTTAATTTGATGCAGAAAGAATTGCAGGCAGTGACCACACAGCCTGCACTGGTCCAGTGATGTGCTGACCTTCAGGTTGAGGATAGAAGGGCTGCTTAAAAGCTTTTCCATGTGCAGCTTTGGCTTTTTTTTTTTTTTTTTTTTTTTTTTAACCTCTAGCCTTTTTCTTTTTTCTTCCTTTTTTTTTTCCTCCTTTCTTTTTCTCCCTTTCCGCCTGCACTGTTTTGCACCTGCTGCAGGCTGGTCTGAGCCCTGACACCTGACATTCAATAACCTCTCAGCAGTCATGGACAAAGGCCTAAGAAAATTCCTCTTTCACAAACAGGCATGAAACTAGCTCCAGATAAAGGCATCTCAAACACACTTGATGACAAGTCAGCTCTTTTAGGCTATTACAAGAGAGCACTGCTCACCTCCAAATATTTTTAGACTTTACTAATAAAATCCTGCAGAGGTGCTTAGGTCAGTGCTTTCAAAACAACTAGAAATACATCTATGCTTTGGTTTTGATTTAACTCTTTTATTACACTAATGCTATCTGTCATTTCCTGCGTGTGTCAGCATTGCTTCTGAATGGCAAAAATGTCACGGATACACCATGCAAAAAAGAAAGAATCTTGTACCCTGCCACGATAAGCAACACTGCTTTGAGAAGAAAAAAAAAATTACACGTTGATAGATTATCTGGCAACTTCAAGGTATTATATTTGCCATGGTCTTACCCCAAGGCTGCCACTGCAATAGAGTGGGAGCAGTTTTGCTCACAGAGATCCCACCAGTCCCTCCAGTTGGGTTCTGGTTCCTCTGCAGCTCCATGATCTGGTTTTGAAATAAGATTTGATTGATGCCTGAAACTGTGTAGTGACAATGAGCCAGGTGATGCCAATCTCCTGTACCTGAAGTAATATTTTATGTACTCAAGCAATGAGGCACTTAAGCACAGGCATCATTTTAAGCAGGTGTGGAGACCCATCAAAGTCAATGGGACTATGAATTCAGTTTAGCATCCTGCTCTTGTGTGAACACCTTGCTGGACCAGGGCCTTTGATGTGAATCCACGTGAGCAGAAGTGACATGTTATGACTTTGTGAGCTCTGAATTATCATGGAAGTGAGATATTTTTCCTGATTACTTTAGTGCTCCCCTCTTTTACAACACAAATTGTATTTACAACACAAAAATCAATACAAATTTTAAGAGCTACTTATAAACCCCAAAGTATTTAAAAATGGAACAGGTGTAACCCACTACAGTTTGCTAACAGAAAAAGACCAGAAAAAATAAAAAAAAAGCCCCAGCTTCCCCCAAATCCAATTTTCTTTTTGACCAAAAATCAACCTATAGTTTATCAAAGAATTCATTCTACAATAACTAGGCAAAAAAAGCCTGGTATGTAACCATTGATATTCAGTGAGCAAAGAAAATTAAATGACTGGGTCCTTTAAAATGTAGTCTTTCATGTCCATTCATTGAAAAAAAAAAAAAAAAAAAAAATTAATCACAGCCTCTTCTTCTTCCCAGTGCATTTTTAGGATAGTTCACATGACTCTGGAATGGCTGGGATACTTCACTGCCTGCTGTAGAACATCCTCATGAAAATAAACCAAACCAAACCAAACCAAAAGACATTTACTTTCACAGTTTTATTGCATGGATTTTGTAATACCATTCAGGACCAACAAAAATGTAGATTCAGTTTAAAGAAATAGCAGCAAGACATTAGAAGATGTTTATATACTGCAGAAGCTGCATGGACAATATCTAAGCAGATATGAAGAGAAATCCAATCCATATACATGGCTTTTAGTACAATATAAAGATTCTGGAAATCCTCTGATAACAACAGACTAATAAAGCTGTCTTGTAAAGTGAACTACAGATAAGGATGCATCTAGCTTCCTTAAAAGCATTATTCCTGAAGTTTTGCCCCCATAGAAATGACATCCATGTACCCTGTTTGAACAGCTGGGATGAGTAGCACAGCCCTTCAGTCCTGATGTATGCTCTGGATTGGATTCTGAAAGGTAAATAGTATCTTTCCTCTTTTGATTTATGAGACAATTTATTATGATTTCTTATTTTTAAGAAATAGAGATTAAGTATGACAGGTCACAAATTACAAAACTTACAGTGGCTGGACCTTCCCTCCACTTTTTTTTTTTTTTTTTTTTTTTTTTAAATATATTTCTGTGTCTGCAAAATACTCTATTTCTATTTTTAAGTACATTTTAAGACATAATACTTTAATAAAGAATTACTGGACCAGTGACTAGTGCTTTCTGTTTTGATTTTCATAAGCTTATGTGCTTACATTGTTTATTTTAATCAATGATTAAGGCCTAGATCTTAGTGTATAAATAAATCTACTGGACTTCTGCAAAATGCCATTGAAGTCCAGTGGGTTTCACATATGTGAAAAAACTTATCTGTGCCAATCACACTGTAAAACCAGGCAAGATAATAGAACAATTTTCTCAATCAGATATTTGTATGGAAAAATAATATGATTTTATACATTTTGTACTTTATATCTCTGTCTTGTGACTAGATTAATAATCTTAAATGCTTGGAAAAACATATGTATACAGGAGAGACAAAAAGAAAGGTACAAATACAGATGAGCATGTTTAATTCCCTGTGACAGTAAGCAATTAGAAATAATAATGACAGCATTTGAACACTGCATCTTCTAAAAAAATCTATCCCTTCATCTTACTGATGGATTTGTAAGAAATGTGGATTTTTATTGGTACTAGGAAAGAAACACTACGTGTATTCACCTGAATAGCATAACACATGTCTGCTTCAAGAGACTTTTTAAAAAAAGAGTCCTGTCTGGCTTAAAATAGTCTTGAAAGATGACTTGCCTGGATCAACCATTTCTGACAGTCTTAAATTCTGATTTGCAATGCAATTTTTTTTTTAAAGTTGTTATACTGCAGTGTCTTCTTGCTCCTAGGAGACAGTTCAGAGCGCCTCAGCTGCCACCAAAGTTGCAGTGATTCTTTATAGGAAAAAGTAATACTGCATATATAAAAATGTAATATATAATGTGGAGTCATAAGTAACTATCATAGCAAAGGAGTTTTTCACTGTAGCATTTGGGTGGTGTTTATCAGCTTACTATCTGCACACAAATTATTTTCCTTGCAACTGTGATGGTTAAGAAGTTAAGTTGATTCCACTTCCCATCATCATCAATGGCAAGAGAGATTCAGGCATGTACTGCTGCTTTAGGCTTCCAGTCCTATTTATTTATGACTCCAAGACCTTTAATAACAGTCTTTCTGATAGAGTTGACTGGAACACAGCTGAGAAAAGTGAAAATCGGTGGTTTTTTTTTTTTTGTCTAGAATTACACAACTAGGTGAACTGCTATAACACTTTGCTGTGTCTGTGAGGGTCTAAGAACATGCACAGGGCAGACTTGTAGGTGATGGCAATGCCTTTTGTCACAACAGGCTGTAGCCATCTTGTAGGAAATCCACAGAAAATCTACCTGTTCTAGGGAAATATATTTCCCCACTTAAAACTTTGTGCCCAGGAACTTAAACTTGCAACTCTACTGGAGATCAAGATGACATGGTTCCAGCACTTACTAGATATTACAGCCTCTGTCTGTGAATGTAAGGATTTCTTTTCCTCTTGTCTGAGAAGACTTTCTTCTCAGCCTCCCTGATGCCATCTCTGTACCATGGATAATAACTCTCTTTTCATTCAAAGGTAGTGCAATTGATGCATGTCTACATGGTCTCTGAACAAACACTCTCAGATGGTATTTGTCTTTGAGAGCTGCAGCTTCTGCAGCTCTAAACAAGGACTGGAAAGTCCCCAAACTTGTTTATTTTCTAAATTTATCATATTCCTTTTGTCTTAGGACACTCTTAGGAACAGTGGGAGCATCCCAGGGTTTAGCACAAATGCTCATCCTGAAAGGCCTTGTTGGCTTCAGGTCCCTCTGCCTGTTTAAATCAGTCCCTATCATGCCAGTCAGGCTTTAAATCAGGAGTTACATCAGGCATTATGGATCTCTAGAAATCAAAAATGTGAGTATGGCTTAGGTGTCAGTGTGCCAGAACAATTATACTGCCTGCTCTGCCATTTAATAATGCAGAAATGGTACAGTTCAGGATGACCCCCCCCCCCATAACCTCTCTCAAAGAGAGGCTCAACACCAAGAACTTTTCAGAGAGAAGACATGGGTCTTCTTTGCTCATTGTAACTTGTGGAATGTGACAAGATGAGAAGATGGATGGAGCTCTCCAAGGAGACTGGATAGGTTCCTGCACCCTCAGCATGTCCTCCACTCACCAATGCCCTTCTTGACTCAAAGCCTGGCTCTGGACACTACTGCTGGTGGGGGTTTAGCAGATAAGAGGTTTATCTTCAAGCTTCACAGCATAAATGTTTCTGTTTGCAGGATGGACACAGTCTATGCTGAGATTCTGTCCCAGTATATTTTAGTACTGCTGGCAGTACCAGGAATGAGCCCTGGTGCCCTGAGCTGGATGAGCTATAGATAAAAACATCCCTGTCTTATGGGATGAGGACCCTTACTCATGTCTTCTGTGGGTACAGCTTGGCCCCAGGGGTGTCCCAGTGTCCTGTGGGACCATCCATCAGACATCCTGCCTACAGGAACCAGAACCAAGAAAGAAAGACACTGAGACCAAGCACAGTGACAGAGCATGAAGACTGTTTCTGCTTCTCAGCAGCCTGCTACAGGCCATATAAAGGGCAAAAACCACACACTTCCCAAGAGGAACCTAAAAAACCAAGGAGCACTGGGGATGACTTGAACTCCAGAAGTCACAAAGGGCAATGAGGCTTAACAGGCTATGGTGAGACAGAAGTAAAAGTCACGTCCCCAGGGTCCACCATGTTGAAGAAACATTGACCCTTGAAAGTCAGCAAAAACTTTTTAATAATTCAAAAAGAAAACTGGAACAACAGAGAGGGAAACTGGAGGCAAAAGTGCAGCTTGAAGGAGGAAGAGGCAGGAGAAATCCACCCATGTCAGCACAGCTGGGATGCAGGCTGAAGTTTTGATGTCTGTTTGGATGCTTTTCATAATGGAGCAGTGTTGGGAATTTTATTTATTTAGTTGGTTGTTTTTTTAATTTTATTTTGTTTTGTTTTTGTTTTGTTTAGTTTTATTTTTAACTAAGGATGTGGAAGATGGGGCATTGAACTGACACTAGCAGTAGGCTCCATTTATGCTTTTTATATATATGTGTACATACACACATATTAACAAGACATGGAAATTAGTTGATACATTTGGGTACATCCACTCTTCTGGCATATTACAGGATAACTTTATATATTATAATATTAAATGTATAGAGTCATCATTTGCACCCTTCAAGCACTCAGTCTCCCCCTAAATTACCAGTTTTCAGAGGTGTTATAGAAAACCTGGGGCTCAAAAAGGATTTTGGATGAGGGAGGTTTTGCAATCCTATCAGACTGGGGAGGGTACTTTGTATGAAGACAGTGACTGGGAGAGTGGAGGATGAAACACTCAGAGGTGACACTAGATAAGGAAAAAAGGGGCAGAGACATGTCAGTGTTGACAAAAGGGTTGGATGTGGATCTCAGAGAAAAGAGTTCTGCAGTGTGGAGAACAGGCTGAAAGGGATGGGGTCTGTATTATACCATATACGTCTGTCTTTGAAACATCTCAATTACTTATGAGGAAAAGATGAATTTTCCATTTCCACTGCTAACCTTTTCTACTTCTTTCTCATTACAGTGAGTAAACAACATTAAATGGCAAATCCTATAGTTCACAGAGTAGAGTACACTGCTGAGCTGTCTTTAGGAAAATACAGTACAAGTGTATTAACCAGCACACATCTCTAACAGCGTCTAGAATTTTTCTCTCTTCTGCAGTTCTCAAAGTTATAAAGCATATTGTCAGGTTCCACTCAACAATAAAGGCTGCAAAAGTCTTCTTTTTTTCCAATACTGAGCTTTTAGTTTAATTGCTTATTTGCAGTCTCAGCAAGCCAGAGAGAAGAATTTTATCCTCTTTGGCTTGTTTCTGAATACTAACTAGCCAGCCCAGTCAAGGCTGTCTAAAGAGTGAAACTGCATGAGAGACACACTGCATTTGACACAGTCAGGAGGCAAAAGAAAGAGCAAAACAAAAGTCTATTCAGGGCTGAATCCTCTGATATACTCACCCATCCCCCACCTTCTTTAAAAATAAAGAGAAAGGGGAAAACTCATGAATCCATGGCTGAATGCCTGAGGTTGTCAGAATAAAGGACAATGAGTGACAGCTGACTGTCAGCACAATTCTTAGAGTCTAAGTTATCACTTTTTGGTATTGTTCAAATAGGGAGAAAAAAAAAAAACAAAACCCAGAACAAAAAACATAATCACAAAACCCACAAAAAATAAAAAACCCCAAACCCATACACGCTTAACAAGGAGCTATTGCAGGAGTGCTTTGTGAGGGGCTGCACTCAGCCTGGCTGCAAACAGCCCAGGAAAGCTGAGTTCCACATGGATTTTTCCCTTTTGAGTATACTGCTCTGTGAAATCTTCCCAACTGAACTCATTAAAAACTTTTCTAAGCATGCCAGCGTTGCATGATGCCTTAAGACAACAGAGGTCAGAAAAATCTATTTTCTTTTAAGGAAATCAGGCTGGGCATACCTAAAGCTGAGGCAACCTACCCGTCCATGGCAATGTTATCTACCTGTTGGTTATTTAAAAGAAAACAAAACACACACACACCCTTGAAGACCAAGCTTTAAACATTTCCTGCTTGTTCAAGTTGTTTAGGACCTCCTTGAAAGCTTACTTTTTTTTTTTTCTTTTTTCTGCAGATTTGCCTACACTTTTATCTTCTCTGACTGCCTTAATCCTGCAGTCTTTGTTGTTCCAATGCATGATCAGCTTGTTTTTAAGTCACATCTACCAACATTTGTTAGTGCTGAAACATTACTTTAGGCTTTTACATCTCCATAAATCCATACAAATGCTGCAAAGGTTTTTCCAGGGAAAGGTTGAGAAAGCTAAAGCAGAGAAGATTTTAAGGCTATTTAAATAATGCATTTTAAGTTGGCAGATATTTAACTGCCTGGTTTATGTACTAAAAAAGAACTACCTGAGCAGAGTGACAGATCGTGACAGAGAGACCCTGGAAATGACAGGTTTTTTAGTAATTAAAATAGATCTGGCCTGTGCTCAAGGCATTAGCTCACTTAAGCCTGTTGACCATCTGTACTGGAGAGACATTGATTTCATTCTCAGCTCCCTGGCTCTGTCAGGGTCCATAACAACTGCAAATAGGACCAAGTGTCTAAGTCTTGCCCCACTAGGCATGAGGGCTGCTCTGGAGTGTGGAAATCCCCGAGAGGGAGGATGCAACAGAAAAGTGGGCAGTGAGAGGGGCTGAGGGGATGATCCCTATCACTCTACACGTTTGCAGGGAACCATTTACAGGAGAGCTCAAACTGCTGGTACCACCCCAGCAGGTGTTACTGCACGTTATGAATCTTTAGAGAGGAATGAAGAAATGAGGGAGGGAGTGTAAGCGAAATGCAACAAGAAAAACAGGAGGAAGTTAATTTGCAGGCGGCTTTTTTTTGTTTTTTTTTTTTTTTTCTTTTCTCAGCTAAAAGGGAGAGATTTCTGTAGCTGACAGAGATGATATTTAGAAGTTCCAGACTTTGTGTAAAACCAGTAAAATAAACACCTACAAACAGAGGATGTTTGTAGATAAGGTTTTAGAGAATGTTACTTATCTGTTTCCATGATGAAATAAAGACTGTTTTCAGGATAAGGAACAAAAATTTTGTAAAACCTTTGCTCCTTTGCTCCAGAGAGCACAGACCTGCTGCTGAATTTTGCAGTTTTGCTGCAGTGTCTGTGCTGATATCACCATTTGCTGATCTGTGTATGTATAAATGCTAAGTGTAGGAATGTATAAACACAAATTTACTATGAAGAATCGTATATTTTAGAAAAAAGAACCAAAACAACCAAACAATTAGCAACACCAAGACTCAACCATATTTATAAAGGATGTGCCCAAACTTGCTGGATAGGTGGAATGATTTGCAAGCTTTTTTTTTAGGGCTTCATTGTGTGGGACACAGGGAGAAAGCAGGAAGAAGGGACTTTCCTCCTGGCAGCCTTGCAATGCCACAAAAATTGCTTCTGAACAGCTTCTGACAGCCCAGGATGACCACTAGTCATAACTAGAAGATGTACTCCCCATATGTTATGCTAGAAGTTTCTGGAAAATAAAGAAAATGGACTGAAATTTCCAATGAAAAGGCAGGAAATGTATTTTTGCATTTTAAAAACTTTTAATTGTCATTAAAAGACATGTTATTGTTACCTGGCCTTTTAATAAAAATATGCTATCATTCCTTCGTAATTGATTTTGAATTGAAGGTATGCCTGATAAAGGCAGGAACAATTATGGGTTTCAGGAGAAAGAAATATCTGAGAAATTAATTGACGAAGAAAACATAAATGTGGAAGGGTTCAACCTTTTGTGAATGATCATATGAAAAGAAATAAAATTAATAACCTTGCTACAAACCCTGGGAAGACAAAAGTTGCTCTGCCTCTCCTTCTGTAGCCTTTGCATTTTCAGGATGCCAAATAATGTCATATTTTGCCACATTACTGTGTTTTCCAACTTAAGCATGCAGCCTGGTTAGCTAAATTACCAGCCTGCAATCCCTTGTCTCCCTCTCCTGTCATTAGATAGTCTTTCCCAACAGCTATGCTAATTAAATTAATTTTAAATGGCCTTTTGAAAGAGATTCTTCTTTTCCCTTTGACTAAAGAATGAATTTGAGTTATATAGAGAGAGGTGAAAGTTGTATGTTGAATTTGCTGCCTATGGTCAGGGCTAAAACAGGAGGATGTAAATTTTTCCTAAGTTGTTTAAAGCTACTCATTCTGCCAAAATTTTCAGGTCAAGGGGATCTGGGAGTAATGTTGCTGCCCTCATTTCCCATGGAGCAAAGACCCTTGAGTCCTCCTCCCCTTAACAGAGACTTAGTTCAGTTTCTGAAGAGATAAAGCAATGTTCCCAAAAAACCTTGGAGGATCAGGGTAAAATCTTCTGAGAGCTTGCACATCTGTGGGAGCAGAGACAGCATAGGAAGACCTCTAAATCTGCAGGTAGGAGACTGCACTTTACAGAGCTGTTAATCACGTGCATCACCTTGCACAGAAACTTTCTAGATCTCTGGGCTGATTCAAAGAGGCTGGAAATACAGCCACAAATGTCTAAAGCAACATGGAGTTGCAGCCTATGAATCACAACGAACCAAGCCTTGTCTCCTAGGTATTCCTGATAAAATTGCTGACCTACTGGGCTCCTGCTATAATGCTAAGAAGGGAGATGAAGACCATAAGCATTAATGAGGGAATGGTTTTAATGTTTTTTCTTCCTTTTGCAAGGAATTCATTGGGGACCCAAACTCTGAGGACGATCAACTGTTTTTGCTTGTTTTCAAATCAAGGTCATAGAATCATAGACTTATAGAATGGTATGGAAGGGACCTTAAAGATCATCTGGTCCCAACCCCCTGCATGGTCAGGGACACCTCCCAGCAGCCCAGGTTGCTCCAAGCCCCATCCAACCTGGGCTGAGACACTGCCAGGGATGGGGCAGCCACAACTTCCTTGGACAACCTGTCTGAGTGTCTCACCATGCTCACATTAAAGAATTTCTTCCTAATGTCCAACCTAAATCTCCCCTCTTCAAGTTTTAAACCATTACCTCTTGTCTTCTCACTACACTCCCATGTCAAAAGCCCTACCCCATCTTGTAGGGCCTCTTCAGGTATTGGACACTTCAGCACCCTTGCCTCATGCTTTGTAATTTTTTCCTGCACTTTCTCCTGTGTTGGAAGTATGTGAGCAGCTCCAGGAGCTATCTGTTTCACCACTGGAGTGAGAATGGCTTCTGCCACTCTGCAAGTTAATATAAGACTAAGAGAAGAAATTTGAGAATATATTATTCTAAGAATTAGAAAACAGATAGATCTCCTGAGATCCTGTCTGGGGAGAAAGTCTGAGAAAAATCTCTCAGTGTAAGTAGGCTTCTCTCCTTTGCCTCCACCTTGGGAGTTCTGCTGGTAATCAAGATGTATTTCCTGTTTTGGCAGAGCTTCCTGATTGCTGTAGGCACATTCATCACCCATGCCAAACCAGTTCACTCCATTTCTTCAAGACTTACTGTCTAATAACCTTCAGAAACAGGATTAGAGCTTCCCAGGCTACAAGAAGCTTTAACTTGCTTCTGCTGAGCAGAGTATTTTACAAGTTATACTTAATCTCTGGAGAGTAGAAGAAATACCCAGTCAATCTTTGAAACATCTGTTTCCTGGATATATGAAGCATGTGTACATAGTCTTACATCTCTAAGACCCAGGCTGGAGTCTCCTGTCTATAAATACTCAACTTCCCAAGAGACAGAGGCAGATGCCCTGATGCACAAAGGTAATCAGTGGGAGCTAGGCCACCAAATACCTTGTGGAACAAGTCCTATTTATAATTATATTATATATCATCCCCTAAAGTACCTCACAGTGTTCAGTAGGTTACTCCCATGCTTGTGTCTGAGTAGAGTGACCAAAGAAAAACCTAAGACCAAAGTATTGTAAAAGACCCTTGGAACTTTGGATGTCAAAGGGAGAAAGTTATTTCTGGGCATAGAACTGGTATAGATTTTCTTTTGGGAATGCAAGGACTCTCTAGATGTGCAGGCTTTTATCAACCACTATTGCAGCAGGAAACAGTCCATAAATATCACAACTGGTTCAAGGCCTTGTAGGATCAAGCCCAGACATATGGGAATATGGCCCTGATAAAAGTGGAAGCTCCCTGACCACCAGCTCATGAAAGGGTTCCAGAAAAAGAGCAAAGGTAGACAGATGGACCTGGGGAATGCATCTGAAAAAATGAAGCTTCTGAATAAAATTTCAATTTTGTTGGTTTGTGTGAATGACAGTTTGGGAGATTTTGTGTTTTAATAACTTAAGCGAGGATAAGCAAGTAATAAAACTATTGTGGCAAATGATTATTATTTTAGCTAACTATGAGAAGAAGTAGTTAGGGGGAAACTGAAATTTTGAATGCACTTCCATAAAATTAATTCCTGATTGCAAGAGATGTATAAATACTGTTTAAAGGCATCTTCTAAAGTGAAGGCTGGTTTTGCTGTGAGAATACCACACCTAAATTCTTCTTGCAGTCTTTGCTTTCAGAAAATAGTAAACTTGTACTGAATATCTTCTGCAGCATCCAGTATCATGACTGAAAGTAAAGATAACATAGCTCTATTAAATTGATGGAGTCTTATGCTTACATTCCAGTTTGACAGGAAGATCCACAATTATCTCTGTTACTTAGATGTAACAAGAAAAATGTCAAGAGGTTCTGTGAGATTTGTTTGTTTTTTTTTTAATCAGTGAAAAGCTGTTAGATGCAGTCTTCTACCAAGGAGGAAAAATGGGCTGTTCAGCATGGACCTGAAGTCTGGAAGGTTGAAACAGATAAGTAAATATCCTTAGGAAAAAAATGGAGATTATCCATAAAATGAATCCCAACAATAAAATGAAAAACCATGAAAGTAAATTGAAGTTGCTGGTTTTTCCTCTTCCATACAGAGGGAAGGCTCTGAAGGACAACTCCACAGAACGTGGGTAATGGGAGTAAGAGTACCAAGAAGGAACCATTTTTGCCACTTACTGCTGAAATTTTTCTAGTTCTAGCACAAAGTTAGTGCTGGTGAAGGTTTCCAGGAAAGCTTCCCTGGAGAGCCACGTTCTTCCCCTTTTATTATTATTTTACCTTAACAAACACAACTCATGGTCTTGAAATAAACTTACAGCTTGATTACCAGCAAATATTGCATGTCACTATATTGTCCACTGGAGTGGACTAAGACCACCAAGTTAATTTTCTGTGGTTACTAAACAGCTGTTAAGTGGTAGCAATAAAAAAACTTCAGCCCAGATTAGAAATGTCAGGCTAGCTGTAAAAGACCTATATCTTGTCTCAAGATCTACCCGTGCAGTTTTGGTTCCATCGGGTCCATTTTAAGAAATATTTTTCCAGTCTTCTCATGGCTGCTGTTCCTGTAGTAAGGACTAAAGACAAAGAAAAAAAAAAAGTGTGAACCTTTGGGGATCTTATTTCTTATTTAGGTGTAATATGTCAGGGTTTTTGTTTTTTTGTTTGTTTGTTTTTTGGGGGGGGTTGTTTTGTTTTTTTGTTTTTTGTTTTTTGTTTCCTGTTTGAATAGGCACTAGGCAGCAATTAGGGACATAGACTCATCAAATGGGCAATAACAACAATAAAGTTTATGTATTTTGGCTGTCAGCTACTCCAAAAACCTGTGGAGTTCTCTGCTGGAATAAAGAACCTGCAAAATTACGTGGAACAAATAACTTTTAAGGACTTGCCTACTGAAGAGTGTGCAGTAGACTGGTTTTTTTTTAAGGACAGCATAAAAGACAAGCAGGGAATCAATTGATCCTTTGGACTGTTTAGAATATCACATGCAAAACCTCATGTTCCAGAGACATATATTTTAAAATCTGAACCAGTTTGCTTTAATGAGAAAAAACCCCACAGTTTTGTTTTGTAAAGTGTCTGACATGGAAGTGGCATGCCAGTGCTGTCCTTCCTACTACTATTAACTGCCTTGGAATCTCTTTAGGTAATATGCAGTATTTCTCAGGAAGTGGCCAAATATTTCATTAACTATTTTTCATTCTAAATGGTCTTTTTTTAAACTTGTATTTTATTTTCTGTGTCAAAGGTTAAGTAAAGATGGATAGGTTTTTGTTGAACTCATGAAGAAAAATCCATGTGTCTTGATGCTTCTGTATCCTAACAGCATACTGTTTTGCAGTGTTCTTAGTCCCAAATGAATTGTGGCACTTACTGAGTCCCCTTTCTACAATCACACATAAACATGCGTAAAGGCATTACTTTGATATTCTTATATATGTCCTTATTCATAGACTTATAAAAAAGTTACTATCTGGAAGGATATTTACATTTATTGAGTCAAATGTGGAAAGCAGGCTATAGAAGATAGAAACCAAATGCAAAACAATGGTAATGAAAAAACTAGATATTTACCTATACATTCCTTTTTTTTTTTTTTTTTTTTTTTTTTTTTTTTTTTTTTTTTTTTCAATTTAACAACAGTGCACACACAGAAAAAACTGCCCTGGCTGGGGTGCTGAGTAAGTCATATGAAATGCTGCTCTGGTTCCCTGCTGGTTTACAATCCTGGCTTTTCAATGCAGAGCTGCTATTCAGACCTCAGTACTTGTCTGAAGAGCTTTGTGTTGTCTTTGGGTTTTTAATACTTATAACAAGGCACTTTCATTAAGTGCAGCCCAATTTTAAACATTCTGTCCATTTATCTGAGCCCTCTGTAAATATCTGAAGGAGACCAGCTGACTGGCCATACTGACTCACCTAGATAACATTTCTTAATTTTCTTCTGCTTCCCATCAGCTTCAGGTTTTGTAAACAAGCTTCCTCTAAGAAAACCACGGAGGGGTGGATGTTTAGCAAAGCTTATATTACAAAGACATTTAAAGATTTATTTTATCTCCTGTTTAAAGTAGAATACACGCTGTGCCTTAAGATACTGTCTCTACAATTTGCTGTGAAAGTGTGAAAGTGTTCTATAGTTCATTGTCAATCATTTTTTAATTTTTTTTTCCCCTGGAAGAACTTGTGGCTCATTTCAGAAGTGTACTCTAGACTGTTTGAACTTTAAAATATTTTATAATTTTATTTCATATTTTATTTTATACATATATATAAAATAAATTATATATAAAATATATAGTATATATTACATGAAATATAATATATATATATTTATTAATATTTTATTTTATACAGGGAGTCTGAATCATATAAATTCTAAACCACTCCTATTTCTGGGAATCTCCTACACAGGGAATCAAAGTTTTCCTCACTCTTCATACTTCCCCAGGGAAAAATCATACAAAGAATGTTTTCATCCTTGTATAAGAAGAAATTATTCTCAATACCTTCAGACACTAACTCTGTTGTAAAAAATTGGTATTTTCAATAATATGAATTTTGTACAAGCTGAAGTATGTGTTTGTTTGAAAGATTCTCCTCCTTAATCTTTGTTCTCTCTTTGAATAACTCATTATCTGTCTGACCACACACAATACTACAGACTAAGCATGAAAAGGATGAACATGCTTTGGGAGATCTAATGCTTGGCTATGATATGTATGAATAGTAAGAATTACTTGTTAAAACCAGTGGTGGCTCCAATGAAAAGAATCAAAGACCTGCATCAAATCTGAAAAGGTATACACTTGGTAAAGTCTTTCATTGGAAATCCAGGATCTCATTTCATGTACACAAAATTGTGAGGGAGAAAAAAAAAAATAAATTGAGTATTCTCTAATTTTTCTTTAAATTTTTTTTCACCTTCCTATTTCTGATTAGGTTTGAAGTAACTAAAGGATGACCTTCTCTCCAAGGTTTTTTATTTGTATTTCTAGTTTTACCCAGGACATAGAAACATAGGGCTAAAAATTCAAGGACAACTAAGCACAACATCAAAGAAACATTTTGGAACCATAAAAATATTAAGGTCCATTTCTGAAATGTTATAGAAAAAACCATCTAGCTTTTCTCTACCCATCCACACAGTTCTTTGGACTAAATCCTTCATGCCAGCATCTCTCACAACCAACAGGAGGTAAGACAAATAAGGCAGCAAGTGAGCTTGGTCCACCCAGGCTTTCTGCTTTGGCTTCTGTTTGTACTGCTTATTTCTGCTGCTGGGTGAAAATCAGAGCATTGCACCATTTCTAGTGACTCAACACTAGAAATAAGCAGAACTCTCTCTGATACTGAGCTTTCCTCTGGCTTCCAGGCCCAGTAGTTGCTTTTAATTGTACTGAGGTGCAGGAGTTGTTATATATCCAGTTTTACATCTAGCCTAGCATTACTGTCCATCTTACAAAATGCTCCAGAGGTGGATTAGTGGGGAATATTCTCAGGAATATTGAATTTATTGGAACACATTCTGAAAGCAGAGATGAATGCTGCAGAAGTGCAAGGTCAGTACATGGGAGATCAACCTCAAATATTCATAGGCATGTGAAAAAGCAAGTAATAGGCCATTTCCCACTTTCACCAGAATTTTTGTAATTCCATTACCTCACTTTGGAGCCTGTTTCCTCCCTGAAAAATGGATTTTAGCTTAGGGAATGCAAATAGCAGTACTATTGTCATCCTTGTCCCCAGGCCAGGGAGGCTACAAGCTCATTTTATCTGCAGCCAGGATTCCCACCACCTCCCTTGGGTGTCTGTATGGCACTAGTGGTTAAATGACACATTCTGAGTTTACATGGCAAACATATTGACTTTGTTGTCAACTCAGCTTTAGCTGTGAAGTTGTGACCACACAGCCAGCTAGCAAATATAGGATAACTGTAATAACATATTTCTTCCTCCAAATACAAATTATTGGAGCAGATCTTGCTGGAGTTTTTTTTTTTTTTTTTTTTTCTTTTTTTTTCTTTTTTTTTTTTTCCAGTCTGTGTGCCTCCCTGGCTTCACCCACAGCTAAGAATGACGTGTAGCTCTGTTTTCCAACTCTTCCTTTGGTTTCTACTCTGTGGGTCACTAATATTCTTCCCAGTCATCCCTGCCACCATCTGTCACTGAGGGAAAAAGGTTCTTTGGCCACAGTCAATGCTGTGTCAGCTCTCTCTGCCATGGGGGTGAGTGGAGGAGAAGTGCAGTGGGCATCTTACAGGCAGAGAGCAAACCATTTTCTGCTGTTTTCTGCTATTCTTCATATATGTGGAATGAAGTAGCAGGGAGACAGTAAAAAAGGGGACCAGCAGAGAGAGGTGTGTTGTGCATCACCCTTCACAAGGAGAGGCAGCAATTTCCATCATCCCTTACTAAGTGTATACACAACATTTTGGCATAACAATGCATGCTAAATGATGATAAACATAGGATGAAATATGTGTATCTGTATCCCAAGAAACATCAGCTGATCCAAGATGGCTGGTCAAATTATCATTCACATTTTGCTAGACCGTCTATTTTTCTTTTTTTTCTTTTTTTTTGTGCGGAAGTCAATTTTTTTCAGCACACAGAGCACTATTTTTTATCTATTTTCTGTGCCTGGTTCATTAGACAATTAATGCAATAAGAGAGTTCTTCCCCTGGACTGCATACTACACATATGTGTGAATAACTAGTAGTTTTGCTAAGGTAAAAATAAATGAAAAAATTGTTAAATTTTTTAGTTTCTTTTTGAATGTAACAGGTCAACCCAAAACCTTTCATTTTGAAAACATCAGTACAAAGACTGTTACCTTTTCCACACAATTATTGGTTTTCTCTTAAAAAAGAAAAAGAAAAAACAATTTTAGTCAAATTGATTTGTGAATAAATGGTATCCCAACTGCTGAAAGACAGCTTTTTCATGAGGATAATTTAGAAAACATCTGCAATCATGACCAATACCGTTCTTACTCCCTGATTAGTCCCAAATACAAAAGCTTTTGCTGCCTCTAAATTTTTTGAAAGTGAGTTTCCTCCAGTTTTCAGAAATCGTTGCCTACACAGGTCCATATTTTTATGTATTTACATTTTCCTTCTATGTACATTCCTTGACAGGCTTAGGAAATCCCCACCTTCTCTTTCTCAGGCTTTCTAGCAGGGCGTGCAACTTTCTAGCAGGCATATGAATGCACTTAATATAAACATTATATTTTATTCACATTGCTGTAGACAGAAACTCCAAACAAGAACGACAACAATGTGCAGTCATTATTAATCTCTCACACCTCTCAGGATGATCTCTCCTGTCTCACTTATATCAGAACTGGGATCCTTCCAGTTAGAAACAAATGCATCCAAACTGCTGTAAAGGTCCCTGTGGATATAACATACTAATGCACAGCTGTGAGCAGAGGAGATAACTCTTCATTTCTGTAGTTTTTAATATATATATTAAATAAATAAATTCATTATTAATGAATTGTGAAATTTTATTTATATATATATTTTATCATGGGTTCCTTCTTACAAGAGACCAAACAATGAAAACATGTCAGCTTGGGGACAGCCCTTTGTTATGATGCTGAGCAAGAAAATACTGTTTTCAGAAGCCAGTGGACACAAGCTGCTGAGGTACAGCTGTCTCTGTGGAGAATGAGGCAGACATTCCCAGAAGAAATGGAGAAAAAAACCCCTTTTCAGTACTTTGGCCCTTTCCAAGTCTTTTGTCATCTTGTCACTTGTCCATTTTCTTCATCCTTCCTTTTGCTACTGTTAAGGACTAAGAAGCCCTTCTGGTTTCCTTTTCCATTACTTGTTAGCTTCAGCTCCAGCTGGATTATGTCCACCTCCCTGTCTTCATTTGTCTGTGCTTGGGCAATTATTTTATTCATCTGAGTCACGCAGCTTCTATTTTACCTTCCTTTTAACATTCATTTTCACTCAGGACTTCTCTGGTCATCTGTACTGGCCTGTGGCCACAGTTGCACAACTTCCTGCATGTTAGAACAGACCACACTTGTGGTTTGAAGAGTTTACATTTGAAGAAGATTAACCAGGCCTCCTAGGTACTGATGGGTTCTGCCAAGTAGATTCCTGAGCAAGCTCAGGGGTCTGTTCTCTTGAAATCATAGGTTGTTAATTTTCTTCTTTATCCTACCTATTCCTTTTAAGATGTTAAATACTCCAAATACTCAAATGGGTGTGATGGCCAAGGCTCACATCCCTGGCTCTTCACATCATCCATCAATTCTTTCTTGTTTGTGTGTTACGGGTCCAATAATTCATCTGCCTTAATTGGCTCATCGATCTCTTGTATCAAGCAGTTGTCATCAACACTTTCCAGAAATCTCTAGTATTGTTCCTACCCTGCTATACTGCCCTTTCAGAAAAGATCAAGGTCATTAAAATCCCCTCTGATTTCCTGGCCTTGTAATTGTTTCTTGCAGCTGTGTTAAAGAAGGCAGAACTTTTACTTTCTTGGTCTGCATCTACCCATGGCTATCTTTCTGTTTCATGAGGTATCCTCCCAACACATGTCTGGAATACAAATAAAATAGCTCTGGAGCTGCACATGGACTTCTAGCACATTTATTTCTCTCTAAGCTCTGTGCATTCACCTATATGTGCAGGATCCATATCATGGCCTTGCTGCTTTCATAAGGGAAGTGTGAGAACTTCCAACAGCACACTTTCCCCTGGACACTTCCTGACTGTTCCATGTTCAATGTTGTTCAGGTTTTGGTTATTCTCCTCTGATTTATATAACTCCTATACATACACATACACATAGATATGTATATCTGTCTTTGCATCATTTTAGGACAATGACTGATGCACAGCAGGAGCTCAAACTGTGCATGCCTAGGAGAATGGATGAACAACTTCATAAACAGCTCGAGTGTCCTGAAGCACATATCAGATCTTTATTCTTAAAATTTTGTGTGGAATTCAGCTCAGAATAAATCAGCGTAACTGGAGTGCATGGATCAAATTCAGCAGAGGATTGCCATGAAATACAATTGACTTCTGTTTAAAATTGATCTCAAAATAAATTCAAATTGCTAAGGAGTGCAACTTGCACCAGTGTGACATTGAACAAGAAAGTAAGTGAATAGGATTTAAGTATCAAACCAGTGACTGTGGTCCACAGATTGTTCATCTTGTGCATCCTACCTCATAGCCTGGTGGGAGGTTAAATATGGGTCCTATCCCATTGTCCAATGGCAGATGAGTAACTCTATATTTGGTCTTTTTGGAAAAAAAAAATTAAAAATCCTGTCTATGTTTGGCACAATAACTAGTGGAAATACTTGTTCAAAAGCAGCATGAAACAGAATAATATACAAAAATCAGTGTTGTCTAAAACAACATAGAATGGAAAACAGTGGAGAAT
Source organism: Heliangelus exortis (assembly GCF_036169615.1). Lineage (NCBI taxonomy): Eukaryota > Metazoa > Chordata > Aves > Apodiformes > Trochilidae > Heliangelus > Heliangelus exortis. The sequence goes on along the minus strand of NC_092454.1, from coordinate 71,514,476 downwards.
TACATTCCTTGTCTGAGATAATCCATCATGAAACAGTTATTTTTGTATTGTGACCCTGATCTTTATTCATAAAAAGAAGCTAAGTAGCAGATTTTATTTTATGCCACTCCTCTTTGTGTGTGGCATGATGAACAAAGCTCCTTATACTAATAATTCACACTGAAGTCATCATAGAATTATAGAAAAATATGCCTGCAAAGGGCTTTGGAGAGGTAACAAGGTATCCCAGAGTTGGTAAAAAAAATGCAAAATCATGAGTTTGGAACACCACCTAAATTAAGTCAGGAAGTACTCCAAATTATTTCTGTTTCTCTAGTGGTGTAAAAAGATCTGAATCAACAGATCCAGTCACAGATCTCCTCAACAGTAGAATTTATCCTCAAAGGTTTAGTATTTATAATCCTATTATTTTCTAATCCTATTATTGTAATGTTTGGATGAATTGAATGTATTTCCCCCTTAATCTCTGTGTGATCTCACATATTTCCCGTCAATGATGACTTCTGGCTGACCCTTCAAATACTTTGTCCTTCAATACTTAAAAATAAATCTCCAGAATAGTTAGGAACCCTGTATTTTCTGCAGATGAACCTTGCTGTTAGATAATGTCTCTTGACAAAACTAATTCTTGTAGAATACTGTAGAGGTGTTTGTTCCTCATCTTATTTCCATTCAGATCATGTATTTTTGCTTTATGCTTGTTCAGTAAGTGGCCAATGTGATGCAATGTTTATTTTAAAATCACATTTGTGACTGTGTGTGCAATAGAGGAATATCTACAACGTTGTTACATGTAGTGTACCAATAAAATGCTATGAAACTTTGAATTTTATGGATTTAATGCTATTCAAGGGTTTAACAGTGACATCATAAATCACAAGAAGGTATGAATTAATTTACATCCTCTCATAAGCCCAAGATAACATTATAACCTCAATTTTGAAAGTTGATTATTTTTGCATTTCCTTTGCAATTACTTTTTCATTTACTGTGCCACACTTTGACTTGCTTGCTTATTTTTGCCCTTATGTCCTTTCCCCATCATTTCCTTTTCCCACATTTCCACCATGCTCCAGAATGTCCTACTTGAATGAGTTATATAATGTTTTTTTTATAAAGAGTTGTATTTTCAACCAGCAAAATCCACAGTATATCAGAGGGAAACTAAAATGCTAAAGGCATTGAAAAGGGAGGAATCAGGCCTCATGAACTGGTACCCTTGAAATTCACAAGAAGAATGTCAAAATAATGAAATATTTAGGTGGCAATCAAAACATAAGTGATGAGATTTGCTTGTACTTGACAGCAGTGTGTGTAATTCATCTACAAACATACCATTAGAGAAGTATTTTCCCTTGTGATAGTTCTGTAAACTCTGTTTATGATCTCCTGCAAACAGTTTAGGCTTTGGTTCCTTTGTAAAGAACAAATTGACAGAAGATAAACTTCCTTTTTCTACCCAGAAGAATGACAAGGACAGTGGCATGTGAATTATACTGGTGAAACAGATAGATCTGGCATATGATTAGATGCCCAAGCTTACTTTTTTCTTGGTTTTTATTAGCAATAGCACATATTTGCCAACAGAACCCCACAAATTTAAACACTTTGTATCAGTTATTTACAAAGCATTGTCTTGGAAAAAGGCTATGTAAGTAAATGATAAATAATTTCAATAAGAGAAGTCTTTTCAAAAAAAAAACCCAACCAACCAACCAACCAACCAAAAAAACTCAACATGACCAGGCAATACTCAAGAATTAAAACACATAAAATTCCTTTTGAAGCTAAGAAATCACTTTTATACTGTATGGGGGGGTGGGGGCTGTCACACCCTAGATTGAATTGCCCAGAGAAGTTGTGTCTCCATATTTTAAGATATTCAAAGCTTGACTGGGCATGGTCCTGAGCAACTGGTTCTAGGGATCCCTGCTTGAGAAGGGCTGTTTGACCAGATGATCTGAGGTCTCTTACCACCTCAACCATTCTGTGATTCTGAGGTTTATAAATAAGGCCTGGGGTGTCAAAAAAGGACTCAGGAAATCTTATTTATTGTGGTTCAATTCGTAGATGCTTCTCATGGAGCAGAACTTTCTCCTTGTACAAATTACAGCAAAAAAAAGTGGCTGCTATTATCTTCTGGATTTTTCCCCAGATTACCGTGCCCACATCCAGACATTATTGTCCAAGACTTTTTTCCACAAGTTCTCAGTGATAAGACTAAAGTGGTACAAACAAATTTCATGACTTTTAATCTTTGTTTCAAGTGATGTTCGAGTTTGATTCCACTTTTACAGTGGCAGTTTCTAACAGTTAATGAAGGAATACATTATTATTATCAAAAGTAGTCTCTGCCTGGTAAGAAGGTCAGCAATGGTTCAGGCTGCACAGCTAACACCATGGTGATTTTTAGGACATTTTATTGTCTTGGAGGTGTCAGGGATATGAACTGTGGACCTTCTCAGGATGTCCTGAGATCTTTAGCTGATACTGCATAGTAACAGAGAAACTGTTGTAGGTACAAAGGAGAAAGATCAGGTTTCCCAAAACTGATGGGTGGCACAAACTGCTATGGGACATCATAAGGCAGATGCTGATTTTTGCTTGCTTCTAACAGGAAACAAGCTCTTATATGTTCTCATATTCCATAGGAAATTATCTCAGCTGAAGGACGTCAGTAAGATAACAGGAGTGTGTGTGGGCCACTGCCAGAACTTATCTTGTAGAAGGAGTACATGCAGATGAAGATTTAATTTTTTGATGTCTAGAGATAGCAAGGGAAAGTTTCTTTAAGAACAAATTGAGAAAGAACATCTTGGGAAAGGAGAACAGTTTTATTATGGGTGGAAAGTGAAATGAAACTGCAGGCTGATGGAAACTCCACTGAAACAGACAGAGCTTTTAAACATCACTGACAGAGTCAGTGTACATGGTTCCTCAATTTTCTCTCCCCCTGCTTATTGACATATATTAATATAAAGATATTGATCCCCTTCTGATCTAAAGTTTCCCATAAGGAAATTTTCAGGACGATTTTGTTATGTAAAAATAGAATAAAGCCTTATAACACAAATTTCAATGGGAAATGAGCAAGATAGTATCAGACAGCAAAGAATTCAAGGGAATATCTTCCTATGGGAGTTGCAAAAGATTATGTAAATTAATACACCCAAAAAACGTATCTGGGCTTTGCAGATGTCTGTGTAGAAGGTGATCACTGCTACTGCTTCTTCATCTGAAGCAAGATCTCAGAGGAAGCCTTCCTATAATGAATTGTGAAATGGCTCCAAACACTATAATCTGTTTATTTACTTATTTGCTATTAAATAGCTAATTAATACTGGTGATGAAGCAGCTGCAAAATTATTACAGCATTAGTGAGGCCTCTGCAGCAAAATCCAATGCCAGCAGTAGAAAAGTCAAAAAAAAAATCTATCTTACAAAGCACTTGACTGAATGGGCAAGTATAAATATGCCACATGTTTGCACTCAAAACACCACAAGATTAACAGCTGGGCTTCAAAGACCTCCTTTGAAAACACATCATAGTGGTTTTGATTTTTCCTTACTCAAGAACAAATTCAGTATTCAAATTGTCTTCTGATATTCCTTATATTGTGCCACATATGGACGAAACTCTTCTGCTCAGCACTGAGAATAGTCTGGCTGTGTCCCACTGCTACAGTCTGCCCAGAAGGTATCTCTTTTTATGATTAGCAAACACTTTGGGACAGACCAAAAATTAATGCATCTTCACAGGCTAAACTCCCTAGTGCTGCTTTGCCTGAAAATAGGCATGAGCCTAGGAAATGCAGTTTTCCAGAAAATTTTTATATTGCAGTGCTTTTCTAAGTTTTCTTAGACTGAACAGTCTTTAAAGCTGTGTTATTCAGTCAGATTTTGGGTTTTTGGTTCAGGTTTTTTTTTGTTTGTTTATTTGTTTGGGGTTTTTTTGTTTGATTTTTTTTTTGTTTTGTTTTGTACTGTCAATTTGAATGACTACTTCAAATTTGACTGGGGCTTTCAGGTGCTGCCAATACATCAATAACAAATAACACAGCTCAGTGACATCCTCTCACTATGCTGATCTCCACCTCAAATATCATTGTGTACAGATGGTGTGGAGATTCAGTCTTGTATTGATCTTCCTCTTCTTTAAGTTTTTCAGTAATGTTGCATAGAATTAATTACTTAGGGAAATTGTTTACAGAAGCAGATTAAATATAAAAAAAAAAAAAAAAAAAAAGCTGTACTTTCCATGTTTCAAATGGATATCTATGTCAAGTAGTTATTCTAGAACTTTTAAGGTATATAGAAACCAAGGTGGAGAGTAAAAGTAATTTGCCTAAAGGCCACAGGAGAAGCAATTTTCAGAGCTAGGACCATAGCTGAGCACCACACTTAACCTGGCTTCCCCACCAGAGAATGAGGGGACAAAATAATAGCAAAAATATGCTGGTTTTATAACTGCAGTGCTGGGATTCCTCTCATCTGAGAGCAGATTAGTTTTTCTGCTTGTTGCATGCTTGCCACAGGCATGTCAATGAGCTTGCTGAGTCAGTTGGGAAGGTGTCAGGACAGGAACAGTGCAGAGCAGTAATTAAAGCATGAGGACTCCTGAGAGGACTTTTCATTATGAGCTTTGTCTCCACAAATGTCCCTTCTTTTTTTTTTTTTTTTTTTTTTTTTTTTTTTTTCCCTCACAGTCCAGCACCTGTAATGATGCCTTTGCTACACTCCCAGATGTTGCACTCAAAAAACATCAAGACTTACAAGTGGAAATCTAAACCCTCTCCATCCCTGCCAAAAATATGGGGTACTTAGTACTGATCCAAGTAGCTATTGCTGCTTAGCTGCTTAGATTACTGTAGGACTCACAATTCCCCAAACTGTGCTAAAAGTCCCCAAGTTAAATCAGCAGCAGTGCTTATTAAATATCAGGATATGATCTATCTGGAGTCAACAGCTGAACAGCAGACACATCAAAATCTGAGCAGCAATGACCTCAGAGCTATGTATATTTATCATGTGCTGGATTTCCTGGCATGCTGAAACCAAGGGGGAAAAAATGCTGAACTAGTCCAGCTCCAAGGTTAATACCCCAATGAAATCACTTGTTTTCAAAAAAAAACCCAAAACATTGAAATCTCTGACTCCAAGTTGGAAAATCTTTCACAGCTCTCCTGTCTTAACAGTGAGGAATGTTAATGAGTTGTAGGTAGGAGCTCCAAATAAGCTGGAAGGTGCTCCTGAGCAGCAGGAAAACATTATCCACAAGGAAGGAGCTTCTGCATATGGGAAATATATATTCCATATAAACTCAGCAACAGTCAGCTGAGAACAGGCTGTCAAAACATCACCTGTCAGATGGATGTCTTCATGACTGCAGCCCTGCTCTCCTGCATCATGGTACCTGCATCTTGGTAGTTTCATGGTAAGACACTGCACAGGAGAATAGAAAGGTTTTCTAGTGATCTGGATGTGGTAAACCAGTTGGTAAACTGGGATAAAGTGCTCTGTGGGGGAGAACACATTGAGGATGGGAGCTGGCACACTTCTGTCTCTCTTCTAAATTTGTTTTTAAGTCTACTCTTGAAAACTAAACATACAGTGAACTGTGCACATATACTCCAAAGATGTGAGAGCTTAAAGTAAGGATGGCAATGCTTTCTGAAGGTCTTTCAGAGGAAGTAATGATGCCTATCATGTCATGAGTCTGCAGCAGAACAACAAAAGAGGAAAGATCAGTCATCCCCTTCCCACAGTCAGACATATGATGAAGAATTGATTTTCCTTCTCCCCCTTTCTGTAGGATCACAACCATTTTAATGACTTTCCAGTTTGGGGTTTAGGCCAAAGCATTGGCAAAACCCAACAACAATTACTGAAAAACTCTACAGTGTTTTTTCTCCCCACTTGAACTGTCCCTCTGATGATGGGGTTGTGTGAGGTCAAGTTTCCCTTCCCTGAATCCGACATTCACTTGTGGCTGAAAGAAAGAAAGAAGAAGAATTCTTCCAGTGCAGGGGTCTGCCCCACAAATGGTAAACCCTTGATACATCTGCCAAACAGCCCAAGATAAGGCCTTTTTAAAAAAAAAAAAATAAGATTTCTGATATGTATTACATAGTTCATTGATATGGTGAGGTAGGTGTAGATTATATTGATTTTCCACCTGTCACGACACATTCCCAAGGCAGTGAGACTTTTCTGTCACTATTATGCAGCTGACACATGCCTTGAGAGTAAAGCAGATGTGCTGCTTGACTTTCTCATCATGAACTAGGGCAGTGACTTGAGAGGACCTCCCTCACCTTGTTCCTACCCACTGACTGCTGAAATCATGTGCTTCAAGCAGGGTGTTTAACCTGAGTCCAAGCTGAGACACAAAGCAGTGCTTCTGATCAACAGGGCCAATGACAACCTGAAAGGAATCTTCAGGCTTTTTTGTTCCCCAGTCTGGCTCTTAATCAGTGAGGGAGGAAAGCAGATATGGATATGGTTGATTAGCCTTGCAAACAGGTCATCTCATTCCCTATTTTGTGAGATGAAAAAAATGGAAACAGGAGAGCTGTACCTGCAGCAGGCTGGATGTCAATACATGTGCTCAAGGACAAAGTGATTTCTTTTGGGGGGAAAAGAAATAAATGAGCCTGCTACTTCAGAAATGCAATATCCTTTCTTGTCCTCTTCAGGGTATCTCAGGGCAACCCTGCCCCATGGGCTGCTGCTTGCAGAAGCTCTCTGGACTACAGAGCCTCCATCTGTCTCGAAGAGCCAAAACCCACCCTGTAGGAGGATGCCAGAAGCATCTTGACTACCAATGTCCCACCCTCCCTTCCAGGAGCAGAGCTGTTCCTGCTGGGAAAGCATGTGCAGAGCATTTCTCTGATGCCTTCAGTAGGTGGACTTGCTCTGGGTGACCAGAAAAACTGTTGTCTGAGGTCAGGCAGCCAGGAAAACAACGATGTCTCCAGCCTCCTGAATGCAGTAACTCCAACATCAGGATTAAGGCTGCTGCACTGTACTCAGGACGTTACATCTCTTGCAGCTGACCCCAATCAGCAGCCATGTAGACCACCTGGGGGAGAGGGAGTGGAAGGGTTACAAAAGGTTTTATTAAACCCAAAAGAACAAAAGGAAGATAGCCTTGAACCCCCCAACAAAAAGAAGATGGCTCTTGTATGGGAGGAAGCCAGTTTTTTTTTTTCATTTTTTAAAACATTTTTCTTTTTTAACAGCTTTTTCCCCTCTGTACTTCAGCCACTAAAACCTGTCTCATATCTGCAGCTGCGTGGGGGAGATCCTCCAACAACCTCACTCCCCTCACTTAGGAAAAAAAAAAATTAATCTTGCAGCTGCTAACAGAGAGCAAAGGGAGAGGGAAAGAGGATTTTGTTTTGTTGAACTAAGTAGTAGTGGGAGAAATGAGCTGGACCCACCCCTTGCTCATATGCACCCATGTTTTTATGCCACTACAAAGGGTCCTGCTGAGCCCAACATTGTGCAAGGGCCCAGCAAGATGTAGGTGGCACACGTTAGTAGCAAAATGTGGTAAATTTTTAGTGCCCTTGTGGCCAGGGGGTGGTGTCTCAGAGCAACAGCTTCATAACATTAAGAAAAATGACTTTTTTTGGTAGGAAGGGTTTTGGTGTCTGGGTATGTGTTTCAATAGAAGAGGTTGAAATAGATAAATATTTATTTTTACCTTCAGGGATCTTCAAAATTCAGGTGGGAGTCTTGTGGTTTTTTGTATATCTGAGGGGGTTCACACAGGGAGCTTTCCTCAAATGCTTGTACAGGTTTTCTTTCTGACTAGGTACAATCAAGAGCACATTTAAAAAATAGCATTTTTCAAATCTTAGTGAGTCAGCTCTTTTGAGTCAGTTTTATGTTAGGTGAATATGCTGTTGATAATAATTGACATTATGATGATCACTAAAATTTCTTATAGTGATGCACAGTGCTAAATGCACACACAGAAGGAAAAGTAAAATTTAAATTCGTTTTACAAAAGGAAATTAAGGCATAGAAATCCAGATTCATCTTAGCTAATTTTAGGTAGGTAGCAGAGGCACTTAATTAGAACTGCAGTTGTCCTCATCTTCCCAGCTAGTCACTGGAGAAAGACAGGCACATCAAAGGGCAAATAAACCTATATTTTAAATCTGAATTTCCTCTCAGAGGTCCCTCTCTCTCCACTGACAAGCAGGAGAACCTAAAGCAATTACAATCTTAATTAGATGCCTCTGTTATATCCCTGAAGTTAGGCTGCTATAAATCAGCCAAAAGAAACTAAATGACTGTCCAGAGAACATGAGGCAAAAGATGTGGCCAAAAGCCAGTCCTAGTCCATTGCTTGATTACAAATAATATTGTTTAACATACAGCCCTTTAAAGTCTGCTGCTGACTTATACAGGCTTCACTCACTTGAGCCTCAGGAAGTATTTAGTTAAACTAACAGAGGTAATTTTTCTTTTTTTTTTTTTTTCCAAATGCTCTTATCTTTATTACAAATTTCAGAAACTTCAGTCTGGAGGAGCTGTGAATCTCCTAACAGTGACAGGCATCAATAAAAAGAGCAGAAAGTAAATCAGTCAAACAACTATAAGAATAATTGCTCTATAAGGTAACAATTACAGAAGAAATGATCAGAAACTCTTTCCATTGGGTTTTCACCTTGTTCATTTTTAGTAGGATAGGAAAATATAAAACCTGCATTGAAAAGGATAATATTGAGGTTGTTAGTAACATGGAATTGGTGAGAAAAAGCTGTTAGAGAAGGTTTATATCTTGCAGCATAATGTCCAGTAACATAAAAGGCAGTGATTTTATTTTTTTTCCCTTTCAAGAGTTGCTGGGTCAGCCAAAGCAGGGTGTACCTGTAATTGTCTGATGTCTGGACCCAGCAGAAAGATCTTTGAAACCTTGAAACTAGTGGAATACTTTTCCCAGAGCCTGATGAAACTGCCTGTTATCCTTACCCCTAAATGCAGTGGGATATAAAGAGACAAAATTGCAATGTTCAATGAGAGAAAGTGGTTCCCCTTTGAAAATGATTATGGAGTGGAGCTGGTTGACCTTGGTCTGACCAGTTAACCACTTCAGTTGGGTGATAGTTAGTAACAAACTGGAAATGGGGATCAAAAACTTGTTCTCAGAAGATAAAAGTTCCCATGTGAGACCTTTCTTCTTGCTCTGGCCTCGTTTTGCCACACAGATGAGCTGGAGGTACCTAAGGAAACATTTGGAGAATCCTGGTTGATGCATTGCAGATGGTAGGTGTAAAGGAGTCATTAAAGGACCACTTCACAAGCTCTTGTGTACAAGGGACAGAGAAGAAAAAAAGGGCTTTTCTAGAGGGGCAGAAGGCCACAAATCTCTTGATGGGGCAGAGGACTTCCCAGCCAGCTTCAGTGAGCCACAATTTAATACACCAGGACATCCAAGTTTCAGAAAAACGTTGACAGCTCCAAGCTGGGGGGCAAATGTGTGCTGAGTCTGTGAAGCCCTTCAAACTTTCCTAAATCTGAGGAGATCAGCTTCTGGAAAAACAACACCATGCCTTGCAAGTGTATCCAGGATAACATCTTCATGCAGGTGCTGCATTTGAACAACCAAGGGTGTTAATGCCTGGATCTGATGTTCAGAGACAAGGAAAAATGAGTTTGGGATGTGCTAAACAAAGGCAACTTTGGCTGTAACCAGCATTTTATGGAAGGGTTCATGGTCCTGAGAGGACTGATAAGGGCAAGGTGGAGAGGACAGATTTCATCAGGCTTCAGCTTGCTGAGGGAACAGGCAGGTGGGATTTTGTGACAGGCAACTCTGAAGGGTAAAGGAGCCCAGGAGTACTGGCACCGAGCCTTCTCCAAAAAGAAAATGTATCCCAGAACCCATGAAAATAAGCAGATTTATCATTAGGCTGGCTTGGTTAAACAGAGAACTCACAGCAGAGCTCCAATAGAAAGAGGGCATATCCAGGAGGTGGAAGGAGGTCTGGATTGGAATCTAACAAGGGGTTTCAAGGGCAAGAAGCAAAGCCTTTACAGGTACAGGCTGCTCAAGGGGGTAAGAAATTTAGAGACAGCTCACATAGATAAAGCTGAGGTCCTCAGTGTCTTCTGGCCTGTGCCAGGAACAGTGTGGCCAGCAGGTCCAGGGAAGGGATTCTGCCCCTGTGCTCAGCCCTGGGGAGGCCACAGCTTGAGTCCTGTGTCCAGTTCTGGGCCCCTCAGCTCAGGAAGGAGATTGAGGTGCTGGAGCAGGTCCAGAGAAGAGCAAGGAGGCTGGGAAGGGATCCAGCAGAATTCCTGTGAGGAAGGGCTGAGGGAGCTGGGGGTGTTGAGGCTGGAGAAGAGGAGGCTCAGGGGAGACCTCATCACTCTCTCCAACCCCCTGAAAGGAGGTTGGAGCCAGGGGGGGGTTGGGCTCTTTTCCCAGGCAACTCTCAGCAAGACAAGAGGGCACAAGAGGTCTCAAGTTGTGCCAGGGGAGGTTTAGGTTGGACATGAGAAAGAATTTCTTTAGGGAGAGGGTGATCAGGCATTGGAATGGGCTGCCCAGGGAAGGGGTGGATTCTCCATCCCTGGAGAAATTTAAAAAGAGCCTGGATGTGGCACTGAGTGCCATGGGCTGGGAACCAAGGGGGGAATGGATCAAGGGTTGGACTTGATGATCTCTGAGGTCCCTTCCAACCCAGCCAATTCTATGATTCCATGATTCTATGCTTCTACGCATTATTTACCTCCCAGGCCTTGATGCCCAGGGACAGGGCAAGGTGAGAAGAACAGGTACATTCAGAAGTGCTCAGATCCCTGAGTCAGGGACGCCCTGAAAATCTCAGCCCACTCAGTTCTGTTGGGAATAGATGGTGTATGGTCAAGGGTGTAGAGAGAGATGATGACACTGTAAGGACAATCTCTTCTGTCTTTGAAAAGTAACTGAGATTGAGGGACGGCTTTGAAAGGGGACAGAAGGCAAGGGTATACTTATTTTTAGAAAGAAGCAGAAGTTTGATAGAAGGGAATACAGGATAATGAGTCAATGAGGCTACCAGGAAGATAATATCAGTCTTCTTTGACGTGCATAGTAGGAGAAAGAGAGACAATGGTCACAAACTGGAACAGGGGGCTGACACTATATATATGTAGAAAAATTTAACTACAGGTGTAACTAAGCCCTGAGCTCTGGGCTTGGTTTCTCACAGAGGTTGTGGAACCTCCATCACTGGAAGTTTTCAGGACCTGGATGAACAAGGCCTGTGAGACCTAGTCTGAGTTCACTGTTGACCCTGTTTTGAGCTGAAGGATGGAATAGATGACATGATAAAGTTCCTCATAACCTGAGTGTTTCTGTGTTTCTGTGATGATGCAAAAAGACGTATCTAATTACTATTACTCAGAGGAAATGCTAAGGTCATGGAAATAAATTATAATTTGAAATTATCCAGTACAATAAAGATGAGTTGACTGAAGCTCTAGAAAAGAACCCCGTAAAATTGTGTGTCTGAGCCATAAATTGATATATAAAGGTGAACAGAGAAAAATTTTGAAGTGATGCACACAGAAAAACAATCCCCATTTCATTCATGTAATAATGGCTTCTGACCTCAGAATCTTCGAGGTGCATTCCTGGGATATTTCCATGATAATGTGTGCTTAGGCTTAGACCTTGGTGGTAATCAAAATAACAAAGGAAATACTAAAAACTGAGAAAAAAAAGCAGATACTATCATTGTGCTCGTTTACCTCCTGAATAGTGTTTGCAGTCCTGGTCTCTTTCCCTCAAAAATATGTAGTGGAAAGTGCTTATAAGGGACAAAAGGATGATCAATAGCACAGAATAGCTTCTGCATGATCTGTGGTTGAGTAGAATTTCCTATATCTGTGAACAGAAAATGACCTGGATAAACCAGAAACAAACAAGCAAGCAGTAAATACTGGACAGTTGTATAAAAATAGATCCATGTTTAGGAAAAGCAGTTTCTGATTTCCTGTGAACATCATTATTCCCCTATACACGAGTGTGTCTTTGTGTTTGTGAGCATGCATGTAGGTATGGTACACCCAAACATTTGTATGCAGCAGTCACCATAAAATGCTGACCTTTATCTCTTTTTTTTGGTCACACTTCCTATATATAAGCTCACTCATTATATTAATTTACATTACAGCTAAACTACACATACAAGTATAAGTAGCTTTTCCAGTGAAATTAGCATGGTGATTGACTTTCTCTTTTGTTGAAAATAAGCTTTCTGACCAAACCTGTGCTTGCCCTTCTGCACTGCAGTTTAAAATAAAATAAAAATAAATAGAACAAATCAAAATCAGAACCAAAACCAAATGATGCAGATTGCAGATGATTCCTGCCTGACTTGTTGCAGTCCCCTGTTCTTTAATCTTCTGTCAAAGCTGAAGGTTATCTTGACCCATGTGATTCTCAGTAAAACAAGTAGTAGGGGGGAAAAAGCTAAGGAGGTTCTTTTGATAAACTGTGTTTAATTCTATTTTGGAGAAAACAATCATCTCTCTCAGTAGGATGATGGCTGAAAACTGCAGAAGCTCACACAAATATACAGTGCTGTATCATTCCTGGTTTAATAAAAACAATTTATATGCAGGGTAGTGAACATGAGGAAAGTTATGGAAAACATTTCTTACCCAAGGACAGAGTACCATATGTGCTAAGACTTATGGGAGCAATCAAAGGTGGCCAAGGCTCTGCTGTGGGCCTTATTAAGTTAGTCTGTGATCCAGCACCTTCAACTTATTAAGCTGTCGGGAGTTTCAGTGATTAAAACCAAAGAAAGGTCAGTCACAGACCTTCAGCATTTCCCTGGACTGGTATTTTCTTTTAGGCCTTAGACCCTAATGAAGACACTTCACTTGATACGTGGATTTTTTTTTAAAATTGGTCTTTTGAGCTGGATTTGTCCATAGCTTGAGAAAATCTTCAATAGATTTTGCTCCCTCAGAACTCTGCATACAGTTATCAAAAATCCCAACCAATAGCAAAGGATGAGGCCTTATAGGATGGCTTTGCATATCATCACTGCAGAGATCAAAGGAACAGGTTAATGGGGATCTGAAGAAGTTTAATTATGTCCTAGGTAAGGAAGGAGGGTTAGTGGCTGTAGGTGGGGCTGTTATAAATAAGCTTTCAAAGCTCTAATAGCTGAAGCCTAATGTTTGTAAAAGGTATAATAAAACTAGTATTTCTTATGGATTTAAGGTTGCCAAAATCAACCCACTAGTATGAAAAAGACCACAAGGCAGGAACAGACATAATGTGCTCCAGGTACAAGCAGTGTTAGTGTTATTTTCTAAGCCCTTCTCAGGTGGGTTAAAGGTTGTTGTTTCATCTACAGGGACACTTACTGCTGCTTACAAAGCCTTAATTATAATACTACTATGAAATGTTGTTTAACTCTTCATCTCTGGATATCTGATGGGGCTAGAAAGTTGACAGGCATGAAGAACTCTCTTCATCGTTTGTGGTTTTATTTTTTTGTGATTTTTTTTTGCCTCTCCATGTTATACTGGTTCAGTGGAATATTTAGAGTTTACTTCTGCACTAAGACCCTTGTCCTCAGAAGCTTTTCATGCAGCTGCAATGATACACTATGGAAGCCTAGCACACAGTGCTTTGTGTTTATTTTAAAATATTAATGTATTAAAATCAGGCTATATGTTTTGATATTACACAAGATAAGGAGGGCAAAGCTTTTGTATCCTTCACAAACAAGCAAACAAAATTCCACCCTGCTACAAAGCAGAGAATGATCATTCTGCTCCATTAAGATTCATACCTGTTTGGTATCCTTGTTCAGTTTTTGTGTTAAAATTATTGAGTTTTAGGTGTTTGAAGATCATTGGGACCTCTTTGTAGTAATTTTAATATAGGTTGTTTGTTTTTTTTTTTTTAATGCGGGTATTAAAAATATTCATTATTCTGTGGTGGATCAATATGAAACTAAAAAGAAATTTACATGATGGTTTTTACCACTGAGGACAGGAAACAGAGAAGTACTTAACACTATTAATTAAAATGAAATGTGAATGAAGTGTGAATTTCTACTGTCTCTGGATGAGATCTCTGTTCTCATCTCATGATTTTGCTTTTTGGTCTTACAAGACCCTATAGGATAAAATGAAAATCCTGCTCAGGTGGAGCTGGAGGGGGAAGAGGTGAGATGGGAACATTGATTGTGTTTGTTAGATGGTGTCACACCAGGTGGATGCTGCTGCCAAAATATTTTTGGGGTGGCATCTGTCACATTGAGTTGATGACATAAGGAGCAAGGACATGATTCTTTTTACCTGTCTCCCTTTTCCATCTCATGAAACAGCCCCCTGAGGAGCAAACATCAATTTGCAATGGCTGCAATTGCATTTGTGGCAGAATCTGTGACACTCAGTTGTGTTTTGTTCTCTTTTATTCATCCGTTTACCAACTTTAGTGAAATATTTCTGCTGTTTTGAAGCTGGGCTTCTGTTTTAAGTTGTAATGAATTTATCAAGGAGAGCCTGTGAATCCTGCAATATACACTAATAATTAAAAAACTAAAAAGCCTCCACAAAGCTGGACAATGTGCCATTATCTTCTAAGAGTCCAACTGGTTTCATACAGCTGCAGGTCACAAAATTTCAGTAAAATTTCAGACCTTTTCTGGAACTGCAGGATACTTTGTCAAATTTGGCTAATTACCCCACAGGCTGACACCAAAAGAAGTCAAAGGACAGGGCTACTGAAATGGGGATATCTTCCTGCATCTGGAAAGACCTTGATTCATGTCACTCTGCATTAGTCTAACAGACCAGAGTGACCCTTTCAGAGCTGCTCAGACTGACAAAAGCAATGTACTATAAAAGAAAGAAAAAATAAACACTTGCAGTACCTGCCTGATGGGCCAGAACAGGTTCTTCAGCTCTGTTCTGCTGTTTCTCTGGTAATTTTTCAAAGCAGCACCAGCTGGTTTAACAAATATTTTTTAATTTTTTTTTGTTTTTTAAAGAGTACTTTGGGTATCTTATTCTAGGGTTCACTTTCAGGCAATAAATGGTGATGAAATATTCTCTTTTTTAAAATCAGGAGTTTCTTATGCAAACTTACTGAATTTTTTTTTTTTTTTTTTAAATAAAAAATAGCTAGTATAGCAGGAGATCTTGAGCTTCTGGGGCAAACATACAGACAGAAGAAAGTCGACATAAAGTTTGACATTCCTACTGACTTTTTAATATGACAGGAAACTAATTATTAATAATTCTTTCTTGACAGAAAATCCCACCAATATCCTTTTGTGATTAGTAAGTGAAATTGAACTGAAATATGGCTTGGCTTGAGGAACAACTGGAGGAAGGTATGACTGAGATATAGAATAAAAAAAACAAAAAAACCCCTTCCAGAATGACTAAAGCAGATTCTCATGTGCTGGACTTGGGGACAGCAGACCTGAGGGTGAGAAGGGAAAGAACAAAAGATCTGTGTGTGTTTGCAGATAGGGGAAACATTTTTTCTTGCTCTGGCTGATCTGAAGCTGTTGTTTTTTTTTTAGAGGCTGTCACTTCGTTTGTGATTAGGAGTGCAAGTGTTGTGACACACATATGTAGAAAATTTTTCTCAATAACTTGCAAAAAATAATCTGTGTTAGGTTTTGCCTAGAGAAGAAAGTAGTCTGCAGTGTACAAAGCCTCTTGGACAAAGAGGGTGGCTGAGTTCAAAAAGCTGGTAACTTACATCTGAAATGCTTTTCTACATCATTGTAAAGGAAAATCAATATATCCAACACACATATAATGAAATTATTTGGGGACAATGTTGGCATCATTTCCAAAAGAGTTATAGTCTTTTCAGTCCTGTCTATTAACAAGCTCCATCCTGGAATTTTTTTGATTAAAATACAAATGGAATTCACTATTCTTTCCTGCACTGTGCCATGGTGACTTTTTTGGGCTAGGACAAATTGTAGCAAAAAAAAAAAAAAAAAAAGGCATATGTCTGAAGTGTAATTTTAAGAATATTTTTAAACTAAACTTGCTTGAGACCCAAACATTTCAAGTGTTACAGGAAATATTAAATCAGAGGTACTTTTAGCTTTGAGGCAGGATCAAGTAGCCTTATATCAAATAGCAGTTTGTAATACAGGTTTATGAGGGGGTTAGTGTAGATATCATTCATACTTTAATTAACTCAACTTCCAGCTGTGAGTACATACAGAATATTTCTTTCACAGGTACAGGTTCCCCTTGAAGTTCTTGCCCACCCAATTCTGTTTAACCAGCAGCCGTGGTGGCATTTATGGCAGCTATTTTCCTTTCTCTTTCAGAGCTTGTGCTTAATGTGGTGTTCAGCAATCACATGAAAGACCTGAGACACAAGCCACAGATTGCTGTTGCCATTGAGCTGGGATAGGGCTCTGGGTATTTATTATGTTTAATGCTACACCAGATGCCTTAATAACTTGGAATTGTGTTTTGATGCTCTACATAACTGAAGAAAGAAATAATAATTTGGGGGCAGCAGAGAGAAAAGATTCCTCTAATAGACTGAAAATTGTTGTCTTCCTTTAAAAATGATAATTTTTTTTTTTAAAGATAAACCAGTGTGAATCACCTGCTGCTGGCAGCTGTATTTCCAATATCCTATGCAGTTTCATACAGAAAATTTGCGTTAGCACTGGGAACCAAACTCTGAGTATTTTATAAATATGCTTAACTTATGTCTAAAGATATCTGATTTCTCTCAGCATCTTGATTAAATTTTTGTTCAAAATACTTGGAAAGAAACATAGCTCATCATATGAATTTTCAGAGAACTCCACTGAACTGCAGGGATACAGCTTTTGTCTGATATGTTACTGGGCCTTCATAATTAATAATGCACCCTTTCTATTTTGGAGAAAACTTTTCAGGTCTTCCTCAAATATTTTTTCAGAAAACATATTTGGTCATTACCACTTGCAGCTGTAGGAATATAGTTTTACATATGGAAACATAATGTTCAAGTTTAATTCCCAAAAGTGTGCAGCTTTTTCTTTCTTTCCTCAGATGCTGCTTTTGAAATAGACCAAATTGTCTGTTCCTTTTAAAGACCGATGGATATTTACCCCCTTTTAAAGCAAGACAGAGCTCTCACATATGCTTGTTCTGCAAAGTTCATTTTTGCCATACCAGGTCTGTGAAATGCATGAGAGCCATTCGAGAGCACAGGAAAATTATTATTTTTTAGAGAGGGGAGAGAATTTTACAACCTCCCTCCCCCCCCCCCATCTACCAAATGCCATTGTGTTTTCTGCACCCACTTCTGGAAGGTTGCTGTAAGAGGTGAAATTTTGCTTTTTTGTTTGCAAGCACGCATGCCCACAGCACTGAGGAAGAGTTGGGATGGAACAACCAAAAAGTCCATTATGGAAAAAATTCTGGGTGAACTCATTTTGCATTGAAGCTAATAGCAGAAAAAAAAAAAAAAAAAAAAAAAGAAACTAATCTTTAACAAGAACAGAATTTTGTCCCCATTGTCTATAGACACCTCCTCTCTATCCTCCCTGTGTTATAGGTGTACAAACACCAAGGCCTCCAGTAGTTTTCATGGAAGGACTGCAGAGGTTCACTGTGTCCTGAGCAAAGTTATCTGCCTGGCATCCAGCTGAACTTGCAAGTTCCTCAGGGCAATATTCTGTTTAGCTTGCCTTAAAGGCAGGATAATACCCTTCATTTCCAATTCAGCACTTCAAATGTGCATTTGCTGGCACTGGGTGCAGCCAGAGGATGCTTTTGTTTGCTCTGAGTCTCATTTAGAGAGTGAGAAAGATGCAGCACACTCTCTGCATTTGCTCTTTGCATCGAGGGATCTCCAGCTAGCCCTGTTAGATGTTGCATTCATCACCACAGCAAACAGCTTCTTTTACAAAAATTATTAAACAAAACAAAACGAAACAAAAGCCAAGAAGAGATGAGATTTCCCTGGGACAGAGGGCAAGCTCTGGCATTTATTTATGCTCCACTCCACTTAGTATGCAGTGTGGGCATGGTGCCACGCTGACTTTTAACCCTAAAGGAGACAACACACAAGTTGAGGGTGGGCCTCGAGGGAATGCAGAGCTTTAATGGCAATTTGAGTGTAAAATCTGGTCTCTGGAAGAAAGGTCACCACATCTGCATAACCCCCTCGAGTCCTGTCTGCTTCCAACTAAAGAGGCATTTTTCCTGTGTCTTGAGGCTGCTTTAGTTTGAGGTACAGGGAGCACATGACAGAATCAGGGGAACTGAATGATGTTTGTGCATGTTTGACTGCACTCTGCATCCTAGAGAAGACTTTTGAGAGGCTCAATCAATACTACAACCATGTCCCATGCAGCCCCCGTGTTGTTTTGGTCTGTTCCAATAATGAATTGAAGTCTCACAACAGCAGGCATAACAAGTGCTCAGCCTCTGGTAGTCAATCACTTTTAACTGGTGGTATCTATCTAAACCCCACTGTCAGCTAGAGTTATACAGAACCCCACCACAGAGCTTTTTTGGCCTCAAAAATGCAAAAGCAGGGTGTGTTTCAGATGCATAGAGTTTATGATGTCTCTCCTCTGCTAGCCAGACTATATCCCCCTTTTATTGAAAGCACCACAGAAGACATTCAGAAAAGGTAAACCACAGCATTTTCTAGTTGGTGGGTTTTTAAAATCCTAATATCAGCCTCTTGTGTCTGACCATCTTGTTTTCATCCTTTTTTTCATGCACTTTGAGTCATTGTTCTCTGCTCAGAAAGGGAATCATCAGAACGCTGGTTCATTGGTGGGTGTGGAGGATCCAAACCATCTACTTTAACATTTTAAATTTTAATTCTAATCACCAACCTTCTAAGCTCTGAACATCTTCCATGATCAAGCTGATGGCAAAATGTGTATTGAAAGATGGTGGGCTGCAGGACAGCTGCAGGACAGCTTTCTTCTTGGCTCTGGTGCTTTGGGTGGCACAGAAAATGTCCTCTATCCACTGACAGGGGAAGCAAAAAAAAAGGTGTTGCCTGTGGACCATGAAGACAAAAAAGGAAAACAGCAGGGTAGATTGAGAAGAATTCTCATACCAATTAATACCTGGACAAGGATGGGTCTCAGGGCTGTGTTTCGGCCCACCTTGATGGGAGAACTCTACAAGAAAACCTTTACAGGCTATACTTACTTATTTTAGCTTGAACTTGACTGGAAAAAAATTCTGAATGAAAATTTTGTCCTTCTCAACACACAGATGAATTCTGAAGCCCAAGCAGCCTTTTAGCATTAGTTCCTAATAATGAGGGTTCTCTTTCTAATTCTCCTTGAGGTTTGCCCATGCAGAAAGCTGAAAATAGAGTTTCCCTGTTTGAGAAGGGAAACTAAGGCAGAAGTTTATCTGCTGAGTTTGTGATCCAATAATTGGAGGAGTGAAGGAAAGGGCAATACTATTTTAATTTTCTCTCAGAGCCCCAGAATACTTTTTCTCTCTTCCATTACTCAAATAAACAAAGTTTGCACTATCTTCACCATTTGGAATGGTAGAGGAGGGACACTGTGACATTGAGAATTCAGGGCTTCAATTTCCTTTCAGAAACACAAGGTTATGTATAAAAAAAAAAAAAAAAATAGAAGTGGGGGAGGGGGAGAAAAAGATAACTTCCTGGTTAAAATGTTCTGTTGTGTCAAGGGTGGGAAAACCAAACTTAGCTTTTATAATAAAAATAGTGTCATGTCCAATTTCCCTTCCTACCCTCCTCTAACTCTGAAGTGTTTTGAAGTAGCAGAGGGCTGCAGCTCAATGCAATCTGCAGAATATCAGCAGTATTTTCAGACATGTGGTAATGTTTTTCCACACACATAAAAGTGACCCAACCCTAACAAGGAACCAGAATGTTTCAAAAATAATGTTAAGTTTGACAACTCCTATAGCTATTTTACATTACGTTAAACTCAAGATTACTGACTTTTCCTGAGGCTTGAAAAGAGCACTGTGTTTGTCCTCATCCTGGCTGATATGAGCAAGTTTGCATATGATTACTACAGCCAGCAACAAACAGGACAAATTGGGGTTTTGAGCCCAAACACAAAATATTCCTACGAATTAACACCTAGAAAATGAATGTGAAAGATACAAATCCCTTTTTATGATATATCACATAAAAGGTTTTACTCCTTTAAATGGCTTGGTAAATGCAGACATAAGAGCCCTGTTTCACCCTCACACCAGTGGCAAATTCCAATTGATTTTGCTCAGGAACAGGATTGGGCCTTTCATTGTCAAAGGTTTCTTTTGAGGTCTGGCATTTGCATGGAATCCTTCTTCCCTGCAAAGCATTTTACTATAAGTTATCATTATTAGCTTTAAACAATAAAAATCTTTTAAAGACTGGTGGGTTGTTTTGGTCAATTTATTGTGTTTAATACTTAAAAAATTAATAAGACTCATGAGAGGTCTGCAGGACAAACTGCAGAGTAAGAGCACTACTGCTTTATGTCGGTTCTTAAATTAATGCTTTTTTCCCCTGTTACTACTCTAAGATAAACTACATTCCATTTGATTAATTAATGATAGTAAGCACAAGAAAGCCACAGACAAAAATTAAACTGTGCCTTGAAATGACATGTATTTGTTTTGGTTGTTTTTTTTTTTTCTATTCCTCAGTGCAAGATGAAATAAAATTTATTGAAGTTCAGCAGCTGTATAAAAATGTTCTGTAGCTAGAACACAGAAATGATTTAATAAGTTCTATGAAAAGTCAATTTGCATGAGATCAGCACCTAGCCTATAACGGGTGGTAATGGATTGTTGGCTTGATTTTATACCACTTGACATCAGATTACAATACACTGAATAAATGTTAACCTATAATCCCTTTAGTAAAAGCTGGCATTGTTTGTCTTCTCTTGTAGAGACCACATTGATTTTCTTTTATTGGATGCTCAAGCACTGCACCTCAGATTGATTACTTTGAATTAAATGTGCAGAGAACATTTTTATTATTCTAAAACAGGAGCCTTAACATTAAAGAGATGCCTCCCCGCCCCTGCTCTGCTAAAAGTATACTCTACCATTTAATTTGGATTTCTTTCATTTTCCCATTTCTTTTCAGGGCTGCTGTGATGCTGACCCCTGCTCTGCCCCTATGCCCCTTGACCCTGACACATCTGACCAGTGAAGACTCTGGGGGTGGCAAATTAATAGAAGCATTGCTTGTTAATTGCATAAGAGGAAAGCCAAGAATTCATCACCTCAGTCATGGCCATTGCTTCCCTTTGACCCCCTTCTCCCACAAGGCTTTTGCTGGTGGTCACATCTGTGGTTTTTCTATATCCTACATATTTGCCGTATAATTATTCAGCATCAAACCTTATTAATCAAATCGATGCTGTGTTTTAAATGGAAATTGCTGGATTAATACAAGCATTCATTTCATCCTGAAAATCTTGATGGCTTTAGCACATGGAATCCAATTGGAATATAAAAGAAGGGATGTAGAGACCTGATTGAATTAGGAGAGGCATGCTGCACATTAAATTACATATGCCAGCAGGGGTCCATGCTTTTATAGTAAAATACTACTGTATAGTGTATACATCTGATACCTCCTGTGATTTCTTTGCACTGGTCAGGGCTCTTGTGCTAAAAAGGGCTGTAATGCCCATTTATATTTCAAAATATGTATTTTAAAATAACATTTCATAAGCATTTTTTTTAAATTTTAGTTGCTTCGAATATTTCTTCACAGTCGTTATAAACAAAACAGAGAGATGTTGCTACTCCTTACTGTTTGCTTAAGGAGATCTTGTCCTTTTCTCTACCTAACATACTCTTACTTATGGGTGAGTAAAGAGTGCCAGGGAGGGAAAAAAATATATCTGAAAAAAGTCATCAGAAGCTTTGTTGTCATATTGTAAATCTGTTAAACACTCTAAACAAATTGCTATTTACCCAATCTGGTGATTTCAGGCTCTCCTTTCCTACCTTCTGTAGGTTTACAGTTTCTTCCCAGTGAACCTCCTGTGTAAAGGGCAGGGATGGAAAGTTAGAAAGTGATAAACCATAAAAATATTTACACACAGTCCAGTGATACTACAAGGAGATCTGATGAACAGTCTGCACTGCTTCTTTGTACCTGACATAAATGAGTATGAAAAGTGGTTTCAGATGAATGTTCCCACTGAAATCCCCATTTTGTAAGTAAGGATTCCTGCTGGCCAGCAAAAGGGGACTTATTTTTGATTGTTTAATAGCAGGATGTGAAGGGGAAAAGAAAAGGTACTGCTATGTCACATGTAAGCCTTTTTTAATTAAGACCAGAAGATACTCAAGGAGAAAGCTTTCTTCTTTCCTCAGTAAACCAGGTCCCTGCAAGTGCTGAGGTACTCTGAAACGTTCTGAAGGTCTTTGGTTGCCATTGCTAATGTTGAGATATGAGCACTCAGTTTTGCATACTTGTCTCTAGGCAGGCACTCTATTTTTCATTGTGTACCTCCCTCCCACTTTTTTTTTTTTTTTTTTTTTTTTTTTTTTTTTTTTTTTGCCTTGCTTTGTGTTTATACAATTAGATAAAACCCAACCGCAAAAGCAAATTAGGACAATGTGGGGTTTGTATTCATGAAACTGCTCATGTTGTTTTCATTAGGCTATATCATCAGTTCTCTCATATCAACAGCCACATTTCAGGAAATCAAAGTTTTCCCAAAACACAAATTGGAAAACGAGCATGGCTCAGGGAAGGAAACTGGAGCAGATTTTTCTTCTAGCTCAGCTTGAGCTCTACCCATTTTCAACATCACAGCACAGTGCAAAAGGGTGGGTGACAAACTCCCTGGATAGGAGTCATCAGTAAAGATTTCTGTATGTCCCTGTCCTCAATGTGGCATGATAATTCAGAAGAGATTTATACACAAAATCCGCAGAAAATGCATTCTATAAGTAATAAAATGATGTGTTATCATGCAAATCCAGTCTTAATACAAGATTGAAATTACTCAAAAGATGTTTACACCAATGTAGTAATGAAACT